>NC_071395.1:110212329-110487682 GCF_022682495.2 Desmodus rotundus
CGTATTAGAATCAGCCAATCACAGCTCTTGAGTGGAGGCTGGCCCAACCACCTGACCTCCGAGCGTCACGTGGTAAGATTTTACTCCCTCTTCCCCTCCCTCCTCGTTTCACCGGCATCACAAACAAGTTGAAGACTACAATTCCCAGAAGGCAATGCTCCCATCACCTCGCCATATGCTAATCAAGATGCATTCTGGAACTTGTAGTCTTCTAGACCATAAGCCTGGAGCGACTTTTGTACCTGGCATCACTAATGCTCTTGTGCCCTCCCCACCTAGTCCTGAGAGCGACAGGAATAAACAGATGGGCACATCACAGGGGAAATTAATCACAAGGGCCCTGAACGCACAGAGTGAGGACTGTAACCTAAATCTGCTCTGTGGAAAAACCTTACTGGGACATCCCACTCAATGAACATTTTACATGACTTGACCTCCCCACTTAGGTAGAGTAGGAGTGAGTCATAATCAGGGGTGTCCAGCCTGTGGCCTGAGGGCACATGCAGCCCAGGATGGCTGTGGATGCAGCCTAACACAAAGTCGTAAATTTACGTAAAACACTAAGAGATTTTTTATGTGTGTGATTACGTTTAAGAATGAATTTAATGTGCTGCCCAAGACAACTCTTCTTCCAGTGTGGCACAGAGATGCCAAAATGTTGGACACCCCCGCAAGAGTGCAAGACCCACTCTGTTCCAGGCCGTGATGGGCTGGATGGCCGGCAGAGAAAAGTCAGGAAAAACTGCTATCCCTTTCATGACGTCAAACCCAGACCCTCCCAGGTGGCGGGTGAGAAATCCGTGTTCCCTCACCAAATTTACTGTCCCCTGGGGTGCGCCCCAACCTCACTGCCGCCTCCACCCCAGCCGGCCTCGAGGTGGCGCTGCCCCCCTACAATGTTCTGGCTCCGCAGTCCAGTCGGCTCTGCAGTCCAGTCAGCTCCGCAGTGGCCCGGCTGGAAGATTTAAACAAGACTGAACAAAATCAGTCACAATGTGGGACGGGCAGCTTACAAAATAGGGCTGACTTATTTTAGCTTGTGACCCAGCACTGGGTGACCCCGCACTGGGCATCTGTAGTTCGGTAAACTTCCCCCACCTCCCAAGGGGGGTGTTTAAGGGGGGATGTGAGCATCTCACTCCCCACATGGTGGTGCTGGTGCATCATTCATCTTAGGACTCAGAGTTTGGTTTGAGATAAGCCGCTGATGTGCTGACAGGTGGTGGCCAACCTCCTCGTCTACCTACTTGACTTAATCTTTTGAGTGATGTATACTAGATGAAGGATCAAAAACTAGAAAGATTATTAAACAGATAACAACCCTGTGTGAGTCTTGTGCAAACCCAGGTCGGACCTAGCCGGACAAGTGCAATGAAGTAGTGCGTAATGGACTTGATGAAATCTGCCCCAAATGGTCAGATGTATTTCACTCATGAAACCTATGCAGCCATTGAAAACAATGAAGTGAATTTCTATATGCTGAAATGGAAAGATTGCCAAGGCTTGTTAAACACAGAATGTTCTTTAGATCCTATAAAAAATAGGATCTAGCCCAGCCAGTGTAGCTCAGTTGGTTGGGCGTCATTCTGAAACCAGAAAAGACATCAGCATTCAGGCTGCCTGTCACTACCAAACCCAATAAGCAATAACAGTGATCGAATCTTTATGGGCGCTTTATTCAGATGGCCGGCGATCTGAGAAGATGGTGGGTTCATACCCTAACAGACCATCCTCTCTTCTCTTTCCAGGCCAAGGTTTTTATACCAGGGAATAAACAAGGTGCGGTGAGGGCTGTGAGATTCGGGGAGGATTAGGTGACAGAGCTGCAACATTCCTGTCCTGGGCAGCTAGCTGTTAGCCGGGACAGTGGTCGTCTGTCTCTCCCTGGAACACAAAGGCCCAGATGCCTCCAGTTGTCCCAGGTGGTTATCTTTAGCAGTGCCCCAGGAGGTCAGCTGTTTTCCCAGGAGCCAAGGTGGGCCTTATCTGTAGTTTCTGAAACAAAAGCCTCAACATATATATTACTTGCTAGGCTTATAACTTTTTACCTTAAGCTAAAATTTTCCAACTCTTGAGTCCCTTATCAATTCCGCTAGACGAGGGGTCCCCAGTTTGATTCCCCATTGGGGCGCAAGGCTGAGTTACTGGTTCGTCCCTGGGTCGGGGCACAAGCAGGAAGCAACTGATGGATGTTCTCTCTTACACGGATGTTTCTCTCCCTCTCTTTCTCTCTCCCTCTCCTCTCTCTAAAAATAAATAGATAAAATCTTTAAAAAAAAATAGGATCTAGATCGAAACTTCCTGAAAAGATCCACTTTGGCATTATCCCCCTGAGGCATGGGTCTGGCACTTGGGGTTGGCCATGACTTGGTGTGGAGCGTATACTCATGTATACTGTTTATTGTGCGCGTGTCTTTGAATTTTTATAAGAATTTGAGCCAGATTGACAACATGCTGGGGAGCGAGATCTCAAATGCTCTACTGTGCACATTTTAAACATTACTAATTTCAGAGAGAAAGATAATCCATCTAGGCATGGGTGTGTAAGAACGGCAGCTGCGAGGAGGAGACAAGGGAAGGCGGGACAACAGTCCAGTCCCACCAATCCCTTTGCCGAATTCGGTTGGTGGCAGAGGTAAGAGCAGATTCTGTGGAGCCTGAGGCTTTTACAATTTTGGAGGCTCTACTTAAGAACTTGTGAACCATTGGTTGGTAGCACCAATTCAACACCAACAGGAACCCCCAATTTGGGATGTAGCGAAGAAGAAAACTTCATTCAGTAGTGCAAAACAGCTCAATAGTGAAGAGCACAGCTGTGAAAACAGAATGGCTATGAGGTGACCCTGGGGCCAGGGCCCTCTTTAGCCAGACAGCTCTGCATAGGTCTGCTTTGGTCTACATTGGTCTGCTCCAACACAGACATTCGGTGTTTCAGTTCCAGCCAGGGCACCTGACTCATGAAGGCAAAGTCCTTGCCCTTGCTCCCTGGTTGGCCCGTCTCATGCAAATGAGGACTCCAAATCCTCACAGTTTGATTGGCCCAAAAGGCACTGTCCTGATTGGTCGGAATGGAGCTGTTCTGATACGGATAGAGCTGTGCCAGTTCCAATTGGTTGGAGAAAGCCTCAGTCCTATTGGTTGAAAAAGAATTCCCTGATGTCGTTTATAAGCGCTGGCTCAGATGGCAGAAACATAGTGCAGGCTTCTTCCTGAAGCACGGTTTTCACGGAGAGGTCCCCTATGTTTTGTTTGTTTTTTAATTTGAGCTCAGTTAGCCACCAGGAGCCCTTTTTAGTAGGTTTCTTCTTTCTCCGGGTCCACAAACTAAAACACACAATCATGAATACACAGTGCTGTGGCCACACTGAGGTCTCCTGACAGGAAGGGAAATGAGATAAAGAGGAAGTCAGAGAGGAGAGAGATAGCAGGCCTATTGATTACGGCTTAAATGTCCAACTTTTGCAAATTTTCTAAAAACACATGGTTAGGGCTGCTCCCAGTACCCACACTGAATGGCTCAAGGGCAGTTGGTGGCTGAACTAAGTCGGGGGCTGAAGTCCCCACCTGGGCCCAGGCTCAGAACTCAGACCTCTCCTGCCTTCTAGGCCCTGTTTCCAGAAATGGTTCCTTTTCATTGAACTGTAATCACTCCTGTTCCCCAGACCCGAGCATTCTGAGCAGCATGCTAAGTAGGGGTGTGGCCATGCCGGAGATACACTGTTCCCCTCACCCCAGGACAGCCAGGTAGTGTCCAAGGGGAGAGGGCCCTGGACCCTCTTGACCCCCAAGAAGCTTCATCTTTTCCCCCAGTGAACAGAACAAATATCATGTGTGCTGAACGAATCATGATTTTCTTCTTTTTTGTTTGGGGAGGGGAAGGGAGGGAGAAAGAGGGAGAGAAACATAAATATGTGGTTGCCTCTCACATGCCCCATACTGGGGACCTAGCCCGCAACCCAGGCTTGTGCCCTGACTGGGAATCGAACTAGCCACTCTTTGATTCACAGGCCGGCGCTCAATCCACTGAGCCACACCAGCCAGGCTCAAATTATCATTTTCTACATGTGCCACGTCATCAAAAAGGTTAGGAAGCAGTTTACCAGATGGTTGCTTTCCTTTTTTTTTTTTTTTTTTCCTAACCTTGACCCACAGTGAGAAATAGATTTTCTCTTAAAATGCGCATGAATGTATATTTATAAGTGCAACTGAAAGAGTTAAAACCTGTTTGGGACTGAAAGAGTAGAAGTCAGTTTAGGCTGAGCCCTGGCCAGGTAGCTCAGTTGGTTAGAGCATCATGCCAATACACCAAGGTGGTGGGTTCAATCCCGGTCAAGACACATACAAGAATCAACCAATGAATGCATCAATAAGTGGAATAATAACAAATCTCTCCTTCTCTCAAATCAATCAATACATAACAATTTTTAAAAAATCAACTTGCACTGAAACATGAAAACAGACTGCAGTCAGCAAGGCTGGGAGGCGAGATGCAGGTGAAGCCTGAAGCAGGGCTGGCAGGGGACCTGCTTTCTCCCGAGGTCATGCAGCAGTTGTCACAGGTTATGACGACCCCCCTCTTGGCAACTGCTGCCTTCTTACCAGAGACCCCCCAGACAGGCTTTGCAGCTCTGAACTATGGATGCCATGCCCAATGCTAAGTCCCTTGCCTCGTGACAGCACCCAATCCCTAGTTAGTCCCAGCTGCCTCTAATCCCTGCTCAGAGACAGCAGCCCCTCCAGAACCGATTGTAGGTCCTTGCTTCCTATAGACCCTCCTCAGAATCCTCCAGAACTCAAGCCTGACAAGAACGGCTTCCCTCTTCCCCCTGGTGCGTGGCAGGGAGCCTTGTGATAACCCTGGAGGCTGCACCTGCTGATGGCCAGTGAGGCTTTACCAAAACGATGGTCCTGAAACACACCTACTCTCCCTGGATGCTGCAGGACACGTCGCTGTCCCATTAGGCATGAGTTCATGGGAAAGTCTTGCCGCAATCTTGCACATACAGGAAAAGGCCCCTGGTGGGTCAGCTCAGCGGTTCCCCTTAGAGGGGCCATTTGACAGGAGAAAACTCTCAGAGAGGCCCTGCTTGGCCAGAGGTGACTGGGCTCCTGACTGAAGGCAGCTGGGTGGGTAACTCATTTCCCAGAAAAACTCTTCATGCCATGAAGGTTTATCTAAATTTAAATAAGATTATCTAAAATTTAAATTTAGATAATTTTATCTAAAAATTGCTGGAGCATTACTCATGAATGCTTTTTGCTTTTTTTCCCAGGAGGAGACTGAATTACATCAGATTTAAAAAAAAAAAAAAAAAAAGACTGGCCCAGACCAGGTTTGGGACAAGTTTTATGTTTGTATTGTGCTCTAACAGTCTCAATTCTGTATTTTGTTACTTTTAAAAAAAGCTAATTGTTATGCACTGAATTGATTTTGCAACCCTGGGTTTGAAAGCCTCCACTTCCACTCCAGAACAAAGGCCTGGGGCGGGGTTGGGTTGGGAAGGAGGAGAATAGCTCCCGTCGGACTGGCACCTGCACCCACCCAGCCCCTGGAGCTGAAGTTGTTCCATGTTGACAGTGCTCAAAGCAGTGTGCTAAAGGGTGTGTCTGTGATTTCGGTCGTTCTCAGCCTCTCGGGGAGGCAGGACCTTTGCTTTACTCTTCACGTGGTAGGAGACTCGAAAGGCTGGAGGCGGTTTTCCACCTCTGGGTCCAGAGGGGTTCTCAGCGCTGGCTGAACACAGCACTTTCCTGATGCTTTGAAGATACAAAGGCCCAGGCTTTTGTTTGGGGGCAAGGCCTATTGTGCATAGCTAGGGCTGTAGGAGCCCACATCTGGTGGGGGGTGGGACGGGGGCAAAGTGACTGGACCCAGAGAAGAAAGGGGCTCTGTCCAGGAGCAGAGTTTGGAGCATGCTCCGGTGGTGGCACCCCGCACTCCCTGCTCCCACTTGCAATCCCAAGAGGTGGGGTGTCGGCACCAGATCCTGAACACCAAGAACTATGGTGTTGGATTGTGTGAAAGAGTCCATTCAGGAGGCAGAAATTAGCCCAGCTGTCTGAACAGAGAGAATTTAGTATAAAGAATTAACACAGGTATAAAGCAGGGCATGCCACTTTAAAGTTAAATGGATAGGTAACTGATAAAATGAAACAATAAAATCTAAGGTGTCCAGAGGTGCACACAGCAGCCACCAGCCCTAGGGCTGGGGGACCAAAGGGCAAAGTTGGAAGAATTGAAACACAGAAGCTTGAAGGACAAGCCCCTGGGAACTACAACCCAGCCCTCGAAGGAGGGGCCCATGCCCTCTGGTGCTGGTGTCTCTGAAGGGGTTCCAGGCGGCTGGTTGTGCAAAGGCTGCTAAAATTACAAACTTTTAGCTGTAGCTAAGGAACTGTGGCTGCGGAAGCAGAAGCTTTCCTACGACGACGGCGGAACCACCCGCAGCTGGGAAGCCGGCGGCGCGTTCTCCTCCAGCCCAGCAGCCCTCCGGCGCCCCCTGTCGGCAGAGCCTGGCAGGGAGCTGCCGGCAATGGAGAAAAGCGGCCGGCAAGGTCCCAGCCCCCGCATTGGGGAGCTGAATTTAGAGGGTGGGTGTTAGGGGTTGACTTATGTCCCCCTCCCCAGGTTCACATGTTGAAATCCTAACCCCTAGTACCTCCGAATGCGGCCTTATTTGGAAGTCGGGCTATTACTCACCTGATAAGATGAAGTCATCAGAGCAGGCCCTAATCCAATTGGACTGGTGTCCTTACAAAAAAGGGAAATTTGGACAGAGCTGCACAGGAAGAATGCCATGTAAAGATGAAAGCAGAGATCTACGAGCCAGGATCGCCAAATATTGCCAGTAAACCCCCAGGAGCTGGGGGGAGGCCTGGAACAGACACTTCCTCCCAGCAGCAGGAAGAACCAGTCCCGTCAACACCTTAATCTCGGACTTCTGGCCTCCAGACTGAGACTAAATCTGTCGTTAGGCCACCTAGTGTGTAGTGCTTCGTTTCGACAGCCCTGGCCGGCTGCTATAGTGGGCTTGGAGCAGAAGGACAAGTTTGGTGCAGCCCCGCAGCCTTGCTGGGCTCGGGGAGGGTGGGGGGAGGCTCAGCAACGAGGACCAGCACGGCTTGGACATTGGGCATCTTGGCAGCTGCCCCAGTGGACAGGACATTTCCGTCCCATGGGGAAGTTCTCCTGTCCTATGGAGCCGTGCAAACCCAAGATTATAGCTCTACCGAGGGGAAAGACCCCGCCGCCGCCACCCTCAAAGGTGCCTGAGGTTGAATTTCTTACCGTCTTGGCAAAGGGCAACTCATAATAAATTTCGATTTGGGAAAAAGACCAAAACAAACATCTCTTATGCCTGAGGGTTATGGAACAAATTCATGCTTGACACATTTTTTTTTCTCACTCAGTCAGTGGTCATCTTTCAGATAAGCCAATGAGACAGAGAAAACTCTTGGTAACCCTCAAGTCTCTTGCCACTCATCGGCTGTTGGTCGGGTGCCTGTGAGAATAGAGCGGCAGCTGTCATGTGGGGCGGGGGATGAGGAAGGGAGCTATTTCAGGGCGGGTCCTCTTGGCTGTCGGTATTTCAGTAAGTCGAGTTCCCTGCTTCTCCATCAGGAGGCAGAGCCAGAGCATGTCTGGGGCTGTTTGTGGTTGCTATGGAGATGAGCCCCACCCCCAGGTTGGCGGTCCAGACCTCCCTGCTCTGTCAAGTCCAGTTTGTAGCTGCAAGGCCTGCTCTGAGGGATTCCTGCTGCGGGAGTGTTTACACAAACCGGCTGTCCATCTCCACTGCTGTGCCTCCCAAACCCCAGAAAGCTGGAGAGAGGCAGGCCTCGCCTCTGGGGGTGTCCAGTCCCAAGGAGCCACGCCTGGACGGCACTCAGGGAAGGGGGAGCCAGGAGAGGCCTGGGCCCCTCCCAGCTATTTCAGGGTCCTCCTTCCCAGAGTTGGGGGTGCCCGTCTCCCTGGAAAGATGACAGGTGGGGCAGCCTCAGTCCCTCTCATCCTCTTTTTTTCCTCTCCTTAAACCCACTGCTCACCTGAATTGCAGACTGATTTTACACTTTTAGGTCTGGTTGTATTGTTTCCCCTGTGAAACCCCGCCGTAGCTTCCCGTTGCTCCTTGGAGCCATCCAGAATCCTGACCAGGCTCTGTCCCTCCAGACCCGGCCTGTCCACCTCAAGTCTCCTGTTCTTCCTCCTACAGGCTGGGCTCCCCAAGTGCTCAGACCCAGTTCCAGCCCGTGCCCACCCTTTTTGTCTTGCTAGCTAGCTCCTCCTTGTCCTTTAGACCTCAGCTGTCCCCTCCAGGAGGGCCTTCCTGGAAATGCTCCTCCCCCAGCCCTCTCAGGGCCATTGTCTTTCTCTTTTCCTCTGGTATCTGGGAATTTATTTGTGTTTCATTTTGTAGTGTAGAGGAGGCAAAACTTTTCCTCTATTTTTTTAGTCTCTCCAGCTGGGACTGAGAACGAAGTTGACATAAAACAGATCCACAGGAGAAAAACACACATTTTATTTTTTTCCAGGTACATGGGAGCCTTCCCAGGAAAATAAAGACCCCAGAAGCAGTTAGGCCTCAGTGCTTACATATCAGGTCGAATAAAGAGTAGTAATTGCGGTAAAGAAACGAAAATATGCGAGGGGGCCGATCAAGCCTCCTTAGCGCACAGCAGTCGCTACGCCACACCGGCGTATTTGGGGAGGGCCTTCTGAGGCATTAGGTACATTCACGCTGTTGCACGAACACCTCCGCAGCCACCGCTGCCGTCCCTCCAGAACTTTATTTTCCCAAACTGAAACTCGGTCCCCATGGAACACTCCCTTCCGCCTCCCCCAGCCCCTGGCAACCTCCCTTCTACTTTCTGTTTCTATCGGTTTGTTTGCTTGTTCTCAGAACCTCATGTCAGAGGAATGTGTCCTTTTGCGCCTGGCTTACTTCACCTAGCATAATGTCTTCAAGGTTCACCCATGAGGTCGCATGTGTCAGAATTTCATTCCTTTTTAAAGCTGAATAATGTTCCATCGTATGGACAGACCACATTTATTTGTCCATCCATCTTTCAGTGGACACTTGGGTTGTTTCCCTCCTTCGGCGATTGTGAATCGTGCTGCTGCGAACGTGGGCGTGCACGTGTCTCTTCGAGTCCTTGCCTCCTTGGGGTGTGTCCCCAGGGGCAGAGTGGCTGCCCTTTGCTTTTATAACACTTGCTACAGCTACAATGACCACACAGCCGTTTGAGTGGTTCCCTGGGCACGAGTCCCGCACTGGATAAATGTTGTTCAGTGCCTGGGTCAAGGTTTCCAGTCTTAGCAGGCAGCCTGAACTGAGGCTGGGCTCATCTGAGCCCTTGAAGAACAGATCTGGGCATCCCCACCCCACCCCAAGGACGGACAAGTCTTCCAAGAGCATCGATTCTACTCAGTAATTCAGAGGAATAATAACAACAATAACACTTACGGGGAGCTTCCTTGGTGCCAGGACCCATGCCAAACCCTTGGCTTTCGTTATCTCATTTAATTATCAGAGTAACGCAGTGAGGTTCTACTCATCCCGATTTCCCAAGTGGGCAAACTGAGGCGACGTACCTTGCCCAAAGGCGCACAGCTAGGAACTGGCGGAAGTGGAACATTTAGGCAACACGTTTTGATTCCAGAGCTCACACACAAAACCATTTCTTGATTCTGGGGCAGGAAAGCATTGTTTTTTTTTATATTAAAGCAAAATCGGAGACGTTACGGAGCAAGAGTCAGAATTCAAATGTCATGTGAAGGGAAAGGATGCAGGACAGCAGAGCACATTTTCTGCCTCCCTGTGCTCAGCCCTGCACACCTCTGAGCCCGGGCGTGAGCTCCGTCCGTCCGTCCGCTTGTCTGAGGGCTCTTCGGAAACAGGCCGAGGCTTCCAGGCCGGGCGAAGCCAACAAGGACCACGCAGGGCCTCCAGCCATTCTCGTGCGTCTTCCAGAAGTCGTGACTGTGCAGAAAGGGAGTGCCCTCGTTCCAGACTGTGAACGTTGGCATCAAAGGGGAATATGTGTGTTGGGTGTGGAGCTCAACGCAACATACACCCTGCAGCTAAATGGGCTATTTTCCTGCCTCAGGAAAAACCCAGCAGAGCCCAGCGGAGCCTCTGCAGACCTCAGCCCCTCCCAGTCAGCCCTGTCTCCCTGGCCAGCCCTCCTGCTTGGCCACAGTCTGGGTCCAGCCTCACCCTGTGCCTGGGAGGAGGGGAGGTGAAGGAAGGCACTTCAGTGAGTGTTCCTTGGGAGGAGACGGGATGGGGGTGGGGATAAGGGGGGGACGGGAGAGGGCCTCTGCCTGTGTCCTGTTGGAGTGTGGGAAGGGGCTGGGAGCAGTAAGGGGGGCAGGACCCCGCAGTCCGAGGGAGGGATGCTCAAGTCCATTGCTTGGTCTGTTGTTTGGAATTCCGGAGCTCATTTTCCCACAGAAACAAAGCTGAAGCGGAGGCTGGCGTTCTGCCTGGCCCCCAGGAGCCAGATTCAGCTAATAGCGACACAGCCTCAGAAGACCCTTCACACCCTCCACCATTGTCTGTGACTGGCAGGTGCTGGCGACAGCTTCGGGGACCACAGAGCCTGGGGCAGCTCCGCCAAGGGCCCTGGTGGTGGTGGAACCTGGGCCAGGCCGAGGGCAGCTCTCACAGAGGCGACGGCTGGGCAAGAGGGATGTGTGCATGCGTGCATGTGTGTGTGCATGTGTGTGCGCTGTGCGCGTTTGGACGTTTCTAAGCACAGGACACACCAAAGCAGGAGCAAGTGGCCTGGCCTGGGTGGCCTCGGGCAGCTCCTGCCGTCTCTGTACCTCAGTTGCTTCCTCTGGAAATGGCAGTGGGAGGTTTGGACTAGATGGGGAGTTTCTAACATATTTTCTTTGTAACAGTTTCTCTTTTTTTCAAGCAATCTTGAGTAACACCTGCCCTAACTAAAGTGTCAGCAGGGTGGTGAGCGGCCAGCCGCTGCCCCTGCCGCCCCTCCCACCCGGCCAGGCTGCCGTGCTGCGGGGGCCGCCTTAGAGCTCCAGGTCTTCTCGGGGCACGTGTGAAGAGTCACCAGACTTGATTCATACACACACGCAGCACACATGCAGACATATGCACATGCATGCACAAGCATACGGACGCACAAGCACAGAAACACAGAGACACACCGATGCTCCGGCTCTCGCGTTATCGTGGAGTTGATCACAGAGGAGGGGCAGGGGTGTGGATGACGCTCTCTCCAGACTGCCCAGGACACTGACACCTGGGGCCGGCCCACCCAGCCAGCCCCTTGGAGCTGTGCAGCCCTAACGCTGGGACTTGGGATGAAGAGGCACAAGGTTCCATGAGTGCTGGGCGCTGGAAGTCACGCTAAGAGGCAGGGTTGCTGTGGCAGCAGACTCGGCAAGTCGGACTGGAGTTCCGCCCAGGAAGCACCAGTCCTGGCCCATCTAGCTCCCATTCTGTGACACACCGGGGCCCTGCAGGGTCAGCAGCCCGAGGGATCTCTGAGAGGGAAGTGTGTTGGGAGGCTGGGGAAGGGGGTGGGAGGTGGGGGAGAGGAGGAAATGAGACACAGTAGGGTGGGTGGGATCTGTGAAAGGTGGCAGGCTCACAGCAGGTGAGGGGACTCTAGGAAGCCCCCCACATCTTAATAGCTGGAGATCAGCCTCCCCCATGGACTCCAGCTCCTGGGTGAGCTGGGGGCCCTCTGCTGCCACGGCAACCAAACTTGGAACACAAAACACACCAGGAGCAAGGAGGCCCCTCCCAGAACAACAACATCCTGGCTGCAGGGGCTGAAGCAGGGCTCTGTAGGAGGTGCTATTTTTAGCAGCGAAGGCAGCCAGGGCAGGACTTGTATGGCCTTGCCTGTCTGGATGCATAACTTGCCCATTGTCCCCTCTGACCTTAGCTGGTCACTGAAAGGCCTCTGTCTGCCTGGGCACCCCCTGCTGGGGCCTCCTCTGGGGTGTCCCTGGGCCATGAAGAACCAAAGGAGGATGGAGCTGGCCTGGAAACACACTCACCTTGTAGCCTCAGGGAGCAGGCCCCCTCTCCCGAAAGCAGAATTGGGGTATCCCAGGCCATGATGGGGGCTTGGGAGGGAAGCAGAAGCTCTGCTGGGGTGCCAGGTGCAGGTCCCCCCACCTGGAACTCGGGCTCAGCTGCACAGCAGAATGAGCAGAGGTGAGGCACATCCCAGAGCAGGACACGGGTCCCCTTATTGCAGATATTCTCGGCTCTGGCCACACCCGGGTCAGCTCAGTCCCATCCTTCATGGGCTGAGAAGGTGTGTGTGAAAGAAACTGTGGGTCTCAGGCTTTCTTGCCCACGCCCAGGAGTCATGCCATGCTCCCAGGGTGGGGGGTGATGTCCGCATTTAATCCTGGGCACAAACACCATGAGTCGGGTCCAGGACGGGCTGTGCCCTTAAGGATGGAAATAGCTGATGGGAACCAGGCCACCCAAAGCAAACACTCGGGCAGCTGGACCCCCACTGCCCCAGTCCAGAACCAAGGAGTCGGCTGCCTCAAAGGGCAGGCACCCTGTTTCGGCCACCTCTTCCTATGCCAGGGCTCTCCCTTCCAACGGGACCCCTGGAACCAGCAGCTCTGTTCCCTCCTCCTGCCTTCCAAGACCAGCTCTTGAACGATGAGAAACACCAGGAATTCTTGGTGGGTGGAGAGAAGGATAGAAAAGGGAGTCATTCATTCAACAAATGTTTATTGAGCACCTACTATGTGCCAGGCACTGTCCTAGGAACCTGGAAAAGGAGGGGTTGGGGTAGCCTGCGTCTGTCCCAGCTGTGGCTCTCTCTCCCAGAAACAAGGCCTGCAGGGGAGAAGGGCCTAAAAGGCCCTTGAAAGGGTCTGGGGAGCCTCCTCCCCAAGAGGTGGAAGGCCAAGTATGTGGAAGGTAGAGGCCTCTAGAAGTGGAACTGCTGGGGATGTGTGGGACTCCAAGGCTAGTGCCTTCCATGGGACAAGCTGGGGACACAGGGACACGGGCGTGCCAAGAGCTGGGACAGCTGCAGGCGGCCCGGGCCCCCTGCATCACCTCCTCTTCAGCACAGAGATGCAGGACTTCTTGAGGGGCCCGATCTGCAGGTGGGCGTCCACACTCTCCAGGAAAAAGGCGGGCTTCAGCCTGGTCCTGAAGAGCCCCGCAAAGTAGCTGTCCACATGGCTCTGGAACGGGTCGATGGGGGAGGATGGGGGGCCACTCCGGCGGGCCCGGGTGGCCTTCAGCCTCCGCAGAAGGCTCACCTTGCCGTCCCGTACCGCATAGAAGGCCAGGGCCCGGTCGGCGTATTCCAGGCAGATGCCAACAGTGGGCGAGAAGGGGTGAGGCAGGGGCGCCTCCAGCCCGCTGAACCAGATTGAGAAGCTGCGTCCGTTCCACTGCAGGCAGCAGGAGTGGGCATTGCGGCCAAGGCGGCCCCGGTCATAGGGCTCTTGTGGGGAGAAATCTTCAGCCATGACCCCCACGCTGACCCAGCCCTCGATGATCTCCACCTCCCAGTAGTAGGTGCCCCGGTCCAGGGCGCCCTCGCCCAGCACCTGCTCACAATGAGTGAAGCGGGTGGGCGACTCGGGGTAGTTGATGGGACACAGCACCCTCTTCACACCTTTGGTTCCAAACAGCTGCAGGAACTTGTCTGCCGTGTCGCTGTCCAGGTCCACGATGTAGGCAACTGCGCCCACAGGCGGGAGAGAGACGCAGAGCTCAGGGCTGGGCTCAGACGGCATGTCCCCTCCCCCAGGTGCCCACCTCCCCAAACCCAGCTTCTCCCCATCTTTGCAGCCAGCACTACTCAGCCCTGCTGGGGAGCACCCCGTGAGCTCATCTAGCTCGCCCCATGAACGAGGGAGAGGACTCCAGGCGCTTGGGAGCCAGGGCCCAGCCCCGCAGCCATCGGAGGGCCCAGAGGGAACAGAGGGCAGAGCCCAGGGGCTACTCACACTTGAGGAAGTAATCCCTGGGCGCCTCGCTCTCCAGGGCCCCCGTGCTGTCTGGGTCCTGGGACTCCGCATCAGCTGCAGAGAGGAGAGAGTGGGGAGGGGATCTCCCCGGCAACCCAGGACTGGGCTGCTAAGCCCCTCCCAAGGCTGTGACCCCAATTCCCTCTTCACCCCCAATCTCCCCAGCATCCCAGGCCTCCTGGGCAGGCACACCGCCCCAACAGGGCACCCTGTGTTCACATGCACGCCTGGTCCTCGGGGTCTGCCCCCTGCTTCACTTACTCCCGGTCCCGCCCCTCTGGTCACAGTGGCCTAAAGGAAGCCCCCTCTGCCCTTCAGGCTGTGCCCAGGGCGGCTGACTGGTCCTTACACAGTGGTGGTTCTGGCTGCTGGTGGGTTTGGGTCCCACCCTGCAACAGACACAGTTTCCGTCCTCTACTCCTGAGTGGGCACCAGGCCCAGCGGGGGTGGGGGGGATGAGTCACTTGGAGCGGGCACCCACCTTCCTCGCTGAGCTTCTGCTGCCCGTCCTCGTCCCGGCTCAGCCCCCGCAGCTGCTCATGCTGGCTGGTGCAGGCTGCCATCAGAACGTCTCTCACCGCCTTCACAGCTTGGGATGACTTAGTAAAGCTGAGCTCCCTTGGGGGACCCAGCCCGGGGCCACACCCCTCCTCCAGGGCCAGCCTCAGTGCCAGGAGCTCCTGTGCCAGACAAATGCCCATGAAAGCCCTGCAGGCCCTAGTTGCTCCCAGCTGGGGTGAGACAGCTCTGCTGCCAAGAGCTGGTGCGACCCTGACGGTGAGGGCCCCACTGCCTTCTCCTCCCTCTGCCTGCTCCCCCACGCCCACGCCCGCACCTGCAGGAAGCTGACAGAGTCCGCCTCGTGGACCTGACCGAGGTTGTGTCGGGCCTGGCTGAGCCTGCTGCACTGTTCCTCCTGCCACCGCAGGTCGCCCTGGGAGCGGCCCAGCATGGTGGCCTCCCCCTCCTCGATGAAGCCCAGCACTTGGGTCTGGAAGCCCTGCAGCGTGGCTGCAGCCTCTGCAAACAGCCGGTTCACCCTCTCCCGCTCTGCCAGGGCAGCACTCTGCACAGGAGGACAGTGGGAGCAGTGGTGAGGGCAAAGACCATCCCTGTCTGGGCCCCGTCCTTCCCTCTCCGGGGGACAGAGGGACCAGCTGGAGCGTGTGCCCGGTCAGGGAAGACACCCGTGCTCGGTAGCACGGGGCACTGCACTGCGCACAGGCTTCCTTGGAGTGGCTCAGACGGCGCCGCCTGCTGCAGGGGCTAAGGGTTGGGGCCGGGCCTGACCTTGATGAGGGCCACTGTCCGCCGGGACTGTGCGATGCTGGCGCCCAGCTCGTCCATGCGGTCCTCCACAGCGCTCAGCACTTTGGGCTGCTCCACCTGTGGATGACAGCCTTCTTCAATGTCATGTAAAATTTTAAAAATTGAGTTGAGAGACAGAGAGGGGAAAAGGGTGAGGAGAGAGAGAGAGAGACATCGATTCGTTGTTTCACATATTCATGCATTCATTGGTCGAGTTTTCCTTGGGCCCTGACTGGGGATCGAACCCTCAACCTTGGCGCATTGGGACAACACTCTTGAGTGAACTATCCAGCCAGGGCTGACATCCTTCTGGAATACAGTCTGGCAGAGGCCACAGCTCTGCCCTGGGATCCCAGGCCTCACCCAGGGGCAGGAGAGGGGTGGGTGGCCTGGGAGTGCTATATGTGGGCGGGGAGTGGCCTTGGCGCCCCACAATATGCCAGAGGTGCCTGTGGGTTGTCTGCGTCCCCTCTCTGGTCAGTGGGCAAGTGCAAGGTCATCTATGGTCCTCTGTGACATTCACTTGAGGGCTTCCTTCAGTGGGGAAGAGGCAGAGAGCGGGGGTGGAGGGAGTGGCTGCACAGGAGGGCACTAAGCTGTCCTGGGGATCCCTGTCCCCAAAGACTGTGTGTCCCCAATCCAGGGCTAAAAAATGGGGATTCCAGGCAAATCCCGTGGGTCTTATGAGTCACGGCTCCAGGCAGGAGAGACGGAAAATCCCAAGGCTGAGGCTCCAAGACTGGGCTGGAGGCCAAAGGAAACTGGGGGCGGAGGGAGCAGGACCGACTACGCACAGACGCTCCCACCACGGCCCCGGAACAGCCGGACTGAGCGGTCTGTGTGCCGCGCTGCACTCCCGTCCCCTGCCACACCCATCTGCCCGCTGCCTCAGCCCTGGGCAAATCTAAGCTGGACCGGCCTGAGCCCGGCCGGCTTATCGGTGGTGCCGCGGGAGTCAGCAGCCCAGGATCCGCGGGCCTAAACCAGACTCCTCCTGCCTCAGACCCCCATGGGCCCCGCCTGGGCTACGGGACTCCCCCTCCCGACTGCCCTCCGCGTGCTTTTCGCGTTCTCACTGGGTCCTCTCCGCCCATCCCATCTCAAACGAAATGTCCCACAGCGAGCGGATGACATTGTCTCAGCTGGAAGGGACAGCAAAGATCCTCAAGTTGCAGGAGAAAATTAACCAACACCGGAAGGGGAGGGGGCGGTCCACGACCCTCAGCCGGTTGGCACGACCAGTCACCCGCCCTCCCCGACCCGCCGGCAGCGCCCGCGCCCCACCTCCTGGAGCGCGCGCTCCTGCTCCAGCGACACGAGCTCGTGGCCTCGATGCTCCTGGGCGGCGCAGGCCTCGCACAGGCACACGCGCTCCGCGCGGCAGTAGCGCTCGAGCGGCCGCAGGTGGCGTGGGCACAGGCTCTCCTCCAGCCGGCGCAGCGGCGGCACCAGGCGGTGACCGCGTAACGCGGGGCTGCGCTCATGCGGACCCAGGTGTGCGGGGCAGAAGGAGGCGAGGCAGGAGAGGCAGGAGAGCGCGGCGGGCAGGGCGGCGCCCTCGGGGCACGCGTCACAGCGCACCGGCTCTTCGCCCGCGGGCCACGGTTCGGGCGCGCAGGGAGCCGACGGCTCTGGGGCGCTGGGCGGCGCGCTGGGAGCCGCGGGCTCGGGGGACGGAGCCGGGGCCGAGGCCGAGCCGGGCCCGGGCCCGAGGCCCGAGCCCTGGCGGAGCTGCAGCAGTTCGGACAGCGTGTGGTTCTTGCGGAGCTGCAGGCCGTCGGGGAAGGGCTCCTGGCACAGCGGGCAGCGGGCGGCGCCTCCGGATGCGCCGGCTCCACCCGCGCCGCGGTGCGGCCAGAGCGCGCCCAGGCAGGCGAGGCAGAAGTTGTGGCCGCAGGGCAGCGTCACTGGCTCCCGCAGCGACTCCAGGCAGATGGGGCAGTTGAAGGGCCCGCTACCGTCCATGGCTCCGCGGCCGCCCCGGCGCCGCCTGTTCTGCTCCTGGCTGGGAGGGACCAGACCGTTCGCGCCAGGGCGCCACCCCCTGGGACACAGGCCAAGGGTCCCGTCCCCGCCTGTCCTCGGCTCGGACCGCCCCCTAGCGCCACAGGCCCGCCTGCGGGTTCTCGACACCAGGCCCCAGCTCTGACGGCGCTGGGCCGCCTCTGGGCCCGGCCTGACTCCGAGGGTCTCCTGGGCCCGCGGGTCCAGGGGCGGGCGCTGCTGCAAGGTGTGTGTGAGAGAGGGCGGGGGACAGAGAATGCGAGGGGGAACACACTCGAAGGAAGCTGGGAAGGAGTGCACCCCTCCGTTACTGCTCCAAGCCTCCCCCAGGCATGGGCAGCCCGGCTAGCCCACTGCGTCACGCCAGCACCTTCATCCTCAGCCCCCTGCTCTGCCCCGTTAGCAAAGTTCCGGAGCTGCTGACTGCACAGAAATAACTGCTGACCTGCGCGCGTTTTCGCCCCTTAGCGACTCTCTGTACCCCGGTGGGGAACTTGGACTTTTCTAAACCTGAAATGGGAAGTTGATGTCATCCTCCAAGCCGTTGTCTGTGGAATCCAGTCCCCGTCCATGGACACTCGTGGGCACCTGGGTGTGCCTGGGGCTAGGGGTGGGGGTGCCCCACGTGGAGGCATTAGTTAAGGTTCATCTTACTATGCACTTAAAGTGGTGCATTTTATTGTATGTAAGTTATACTTTAATAATGTTAAGTTGACAAAAATGAAATGGCAACAAAGTAACTGAAGTAACACTGGGTTATAACCCAAAGTATAAAATAAACACCCATGTGTCCGTGCTGACATAAACGACTGGATACATAAATGACTGGGGGAGAATAGACAGATTTCCCATTCAGAAGAAGTCCACATAATTTCTGTAGGCAGCTCACTACCCACCCCGTTGAGTGGGGGCTGTGCAGAGTAACTTTCTCCCGAGGGGAGCAGAAGAGCGACTTTACAGTGGAGAAGCCTGACAATCACTACCTCAGCCAGTGGGTCAAGTTCAACATCAACAGTGATAAGTCTTGTTGATAATAAGCACCCTTGATAGGAGGTGGTCTTCCTCCCCCCCCAAACCCCATACCTCCCTTCTAATCATGATGAAAACAGACAAATCCCAACTGGGAGAAAGTCTACAATATACCTGACCAGTACTCCCAGACATGGTCAAGGTCACTGAGAACAAGGAAAGGCTGAGCAACTGTCACAGCCAAGACAATACTAAGGAGACGTGACAACAAAATATGATGATGTGTATCCCTGGATGGGCTTCCGAAAGAGAGAAAGGACATTGGGGGAAAGCAAGGAAATCTGCATGAATTGTGGAATATGATGAATGAGAATGTACCCACATAAGCTCTGGAACTGTGACAGGTACACCAGAGTCATGTAAGATGTTAACAAAAGGGCAAGTTGGGAGTGAGGCACATGGGAACTCTGAATTATCTTCGTGACTTTTCTTTAAATATGTAACCATGCTAAAATTAAAAAGAAAGAACAATCGAGGCAAGTTTCTCTACCCTGAGGCCTGCACACCTCCTGCTGGTGAGAGACCCCAAAGTGGAAGGAATAAAGGGATGAGGGGGTGACCCATCCAGAGCTGAGGTTGCCCCTGTCTCAGTGTGCCCAGGCCCCTCTCGAAGCCTGGTGCAGCCTGCAGAGCCCTCTTCAAAGTCACGCTTTTCAATGTACAAAGTAAAATGCGCAGGATTCCATGGAAACCAGTTACCCTGAAGCACAGGTACAAAATATTAAGAAAACAAATTTGTGATAGTTATATATGTGTTTCTTTAACACAATACATAATAAGATCTGCTCAAGGCCTGTTACTGTGTTTTTCTGAAACAGCAATAAACATAAATGGTACCGAGTTGCCTGTCACCGCTGCTATGAAAGTATCTATAATTTCTATCAGTGACAAGTCACAAGTATTGCTAATAGCATTGTGGCGTCTTCTCTCCGATCGTAACTGAGAGATATGCTAAATCTCGGCTAGAGGACAATGAAAATGAAGATAGACTTTTCCCCGCAAGACCCCAGGTTAAGAACGTCTAATTTAGAAATACGCTATGCAGCACCTCCTGACGTCTTCCCTGGGAGGAGGGAAGAAGACTGAGATCTATTAACTGTTACAAGATAGGTGTCATCCACTCCCACCTGGGGGACTGATTCATGGGAAAGGAAGGGGGGGCCCTCATGGAAGAAGTGGCATTTGAGCTGGGCTTTCACGGACCGACTGCTAGGACTCAAGCATGCACAAACTAGGACGGGAGAAGATCTTCAGGGCAGAAGGAGTAGCAGGGGGAGGGCCTGGGCGTGCCCCGTTTGGCAGCGAGGCCGGTAATGAGTTCCATACGTTGCTTTCCACAGGGAGCCCTTGATTGTGACCCGCCCTTGTTCGCCAAGAACAGAACGATAAGAGGCTCGGGCATCAGCACCACCCTGCTCCGCGGCTTGGCAGCCGGGCTGCCTGGACTTGCTGAGACCATGTGCCTGATTCTGGAGGGGACAGGGGTGCCTCTCAGGTTGGGGGTGCTCAGGGGTGAGTCCCAGCTGGCCCCCTCTCCCCGCCACAGCTGGCTCAGGAAAATCTGCTCCTCCAGGAAGGCGTGGAGATCGGATTTGTCTGGGCGGGTGGGGGGCGTTTTGATATTTCCTTTGCCATAGCATAGCTTTAAAGTTGCTTGCCCAATATAGTCATTCTTTTTTAAATGAGTTGGTTCTTAAGGGGAAAGGGTAACTGGCACTTCTGAGCTCTGCTGGAGCGTGTCCACGCCTACATCTCTCCCCTCTCCCCTCGCAAGGACTGTGTTGTGAAACGTGGGAAATGGAATGCCGGCAGGCTTCATTTCTTGCCGTAGGTCACATAACCAGTCCTGCGGAGGAGGAAGAATTTAAACCCAGAAGATGCAGGCTGAAAATAATCTTAAACCTCATATGTGAGCCTGTCTAGCTGCGGTTTTGCTTTTTTAATTTTTAATTTATTTTTAGAGAGAGAGAAGAGAAGGAGAAAGAGGGAAACATCAGTGTGTGGTTGCCTCTTGTGCGCCCCCTACTGGGGACCTGGTCTGCAACCCAGGCATGTGCCCCGACTGGGAATCAAACCCATGCCCCTTTGGTTCACAGGCCTGTGCTCAATCCACTGAACCCTGCTGGTCAGGGATTCAGTATTGTTTTTTTGTTCTTTGTCTTTTAAAGGTTGAACAGAAACCAAAAGGAACAAGCAAAAGCAGCCTAGCCAATGCGAATAATTAACAAACCATCCTAACTTCGCTTGCATCTTTGAAAGAAACTGAAGTGGGATTCAAAACATATTCTTTTTTGAAATGTTTTTGATGTACTTTAAAAAAAACTGGACTTGTGTTTATTTCAAATCATATCTTTAGAGTGTTTTAAAAGTAAACAATGGATAGGAGAACCAAGATGGTGGCGTAGGTAGACACACTGCGCCTCCTCGCACAACCAGAACTGACAGAAAATTGAACGGCAAGGAAGTCCGACACCAAGGAAATAAAAAAAATAAACATTCATCCAGACCGGTAGGAGGGGCGGAGATGGGCACCGGGGCAGGGAGGACTTGCGTGGCTGTGGCGGGACTGAGACTGGCGGAGTGTGGGATGAATGGGGCAGGCAGTCTGACCACTGGCAGACCCTACGACCCCACATTCGCGCAGATAAACCAAGAGGGCCAGACTCAGAGTGGCAAAGAACGGGGCAGGCAGAGTGCGGGTAGCACCCCTCCCGCGGCTCCACATTCGCGCACAGATAAACCGGGACGAATGGCGGGGCGCGAAGCAGACCGTGCAACCCAGGGCTCCAGCTTGGGGAAATGGAGCCTCAAACCTCTGACTGAAAATGCCCGTTGGGGTTGGGGCAGCAGGAGAGACTCCCAGCCTCACAAGAGAGGTCATTGGAGAGACCCACAGGGGCCTAGAGTGTGCACAGGCCCACCCACTCGGCAACCAGCACCAGAGGGGCCCAGTTTGATTGTGGGTATTGGAGTGAAAGATTGAAATCTGGAGGAGAGTGAGGCGGGCGCCATTGCTCCCTCTCCGCCCCTCCCCCACGTACAGCGTCACAGCGCAGTGACCAGCATTACCCGGCCCGGGGAACACCTAAGGCTCCGCCCCTTACTATGTAACAGGTGTGCCTAGACAAATGAAAGAATGGCCCAAATGAAAGAACAGATCAAAGCTCCAGAAAAAATACAAGTAAGCGACGAAGAGAGAGCCAGCCTATCGGATGCACAGTTCAAAACACTGGTTATTAAGACGCTCACAGAATTGGTTGAATTTGTTCGAAACCCAGATGAAAAAATGAAGCCTATGCCAAGAGAAACAAAGGAAAATGTGCAGGGAACCAATAGTGATGGGAAGGAAACTGGGACTCAAATCAACGGTGTGGACCAGAAGGAAGAAACAAACATCCAACCAGAAAAGAATGAAGAAACAAGAATTCGGAAAAATGAGGAGAGACATAGGAACCTCCAGGACATCTTGAAACGTTCCAACATCCGAATTATAGGGGTGCCAGAAGGAGAAGAGGAAGAGCAAAAAATTGAAGACTTATTTGAACAAATAATGAAGGAGAACTTCCCCAGTCTGGCAAAGGAAATAGACTTCCAGGAAGTCCAGGAAGCTCAGAGAGTCCCAAAGAAGCTGGACCCAAGGAGGAACACACCAAGGCACATCATAATTACATTACCCAAGATTAAACGCAAGGACCTACATCCAAGATTACTGTATCCAGCAAAGCTATCATTTAGAATGGAAGGGAAGATAAAGTGTTTCTCAGATAAGGTCAAGTTAAAGAAGTTCATCATCACCAAGCCCTTATTATATGAAATGTTAAAGGGACTTACCTAAGAAAAAGAAGATAAAAAATAGGAACAGTAAAAATGACAGCAAACTCACAGTTATTAATGACCACACCTAAAACAAAAACAAGAGCAAACTGGGCAAACAACTAGAACAGGAACAGAACCATAGAGATGGAGATCACATGGAGGGTTGTCAATAGGGGAGTGGGAGGGGGAGAGGGGGGGAAGGTACAGAGAATAAGTAGCATAGATGATAGGTGGAAAATAGACAGGTGGAGGGTAAGAATAGTGTAGGAAATGTAGAAGCCAAAGAACTTATAAGTATGACCCATGGACATGAACTATAGGGGGGGGATGTGGGAGGGAGGGGGTGGGCAGGATGGAGTGGAGTGAGGGGGGGAATGGGACAACTGTAATAGCATAATCAATAAATATATTAATAAAAAATAAAAATATAAACCTTTTTTTAAAAAGTGAAAAAAAAGAGTAAACAATGAGGCTTATACTAATAAAAACGGGCAGTCCCGTGCCCCACCTACTCCAGGCTCTCGTTCTCATGGACGAGTCTCTCAGCAGTCACCCCCACACCGCTAGAGCACGTCTGAGGAGCCTTGGGCCTCTGTGTGGATGCGGGGCTTGGATTTCTGGAGATTTAGATTCTCACCCACTTCTCTCTTGCATCACATTCCACTGTCTGGACCCCAGGTCTGCCTTTCCCTACATTGATTTACCTCTTCCCTTTCGGAAACTCCCCCGGGAGCTTCCGCAGACTGCACAGGGTGGGCCTGGCCTGCGAAGATCTCTGTTCAGCCCTCACCCTAGGTCGACAGCTTGGCTGGGTATGGCATTCCAGAACGGCATCCTTTCCCCGGAATCTCGCAGAGGTTCCCCTGGCTCCCCTGTCCTCTGGCTGCCCGTCACTTGGAGGCCCGTTTCCTTCAGAGCAGCCTCTTCTCTACCCCTCACCTCTCTGACCTCCGGCCCAACGCCCTCCAACTCCACTGGCCCCTAAGCCCATTTTTTATTTACCTATTAACTTTCAGGGTTTTTTTTTCAAAAACTTTTCTCGATTACAGTTTAATTTAGTATTATTTTGTATGAGCTTCAGGTGCACAGCGAAGAGGTTAGACAGTCGTGTACCTTACGAAGTGCTCCCCGTGATATTTCCAGCGCCCCCAGTACCGTACAGTTATTACACCATCACTGACTCTCTGTCCTGTACTGTAAGGGTCCCCATTTTGTAAAATCTCCCCTGCCCCCGTTCTGTGTGTCCATTCTGATTCTGCCTCGCAGAAGCCCAGAGGCTGTGAGCAGTGGGGCAGAGATTGACTGTTCAAATGTGACACCCCAAGTCCGTGCTTCCTGTCCCTCTATACCAGTGTATTTTCCTGTCAGAATCCACTGAACCAGGTGAGTTCAATTTGAAGCTTTCCGAGAGACCTGTAAATGTCCTGTCCCCAGCCGAGAGAAGTGCCGCTCTGCTTCGCTCCATGGAAATGGCAGTACCACCTCACCACGAGACATAAAGGCTAACAGTAACTGTGCAGAACACCCCCAGAGATCCACATGGAAGGGGCCAACCCGACAAAAAAGTAAATCCACGGAGTAGGTGACCCCAAACACGTCTCCCCACGGAAGCGAAAAGGGAGCCAGTCTTCCCTCCTGTCCCTTCAGAGTGTGGGCTCAAGCAGTTGGACACGTGTATCGAGGCTTTGGTGTCAGGAGGGATGGCAGTGGTCCATGCCCCATCCCACTTCCGGCCCTGCTGGGCCTTAACCTGGCTGCTCAGTGAGCTCCTGCCTGCTTCCTGTCCCTCTGTCAGGCTGCCCAGTGTTCCAACCCCCTCCCCAAGTTTGGGGAGCTCCCCACCTTAGGAATCCGACTGGGAGCTCCTTGCCCAGGCCGCACCGGTCAAAGACCTGGACAATTGTCCTTGACCAGAGAGCCACGCGGCTGAGGAGCAAGACCGCAGATGGGCCTCCTGACTCTGGCAGCGACCAAGGCCAGATAGCGATGTGGGAGGGAGGTTTGTTTTTAACAAATATAAAAGCACTGTGTAACAAAACCAAAAAATTATGTTTTTGCATGGGTTATCCTTAAAAAAAAATTTGTTTTGAGACACTGGTTTGTTGTTCTAGTTATTAATATATTCATTGATTGCTTCTTGTATGTGCCCTGACATATCAGGAAGACACTCTTAATCAACTGTGCTACCCGTCCAGGGCCTAAAAAAATAATTGTGAAATACTTGCACATGAGTATATAAACCTTGTATGTACAGTGTAAGAAGTTACACGGCAAACATCCTTGTAATCACCACACAGACTGAGAAGTAGGATGCGTCAGTAACAAAATTACAGCCGCCCCACAGCCAGAAACACAAGACTCCTGCGGGTTCCTCCCGGAAGCACGTTCTCAACAGCAAAGGGACCCCCGCTGTGCGCTGCTCCTCATGCGTATCAGCGCGCATGCGCCCCACACCCTGGTAGGGATGACTGGCCCAGGTGCCGCCACGGCTCGCTGACGTGATGGGGGGACAGTGGGCAGAGAAGAGGTGATGCGGGGATCAAGTTGACTCATGGGTGCTCCATTTTGGCCTTTGGTTCAAAAATAAAATCTTCAAGGGCTCACTGTTTTTCTATCGAGCAATTCCACTTTAGCTTGTACAAAGCTCCCTGCTCAAAAATATTCATTGTGGCAGTATTTTTATGGCCCTAAATAAAAGAGTGTCAGTGTCCAATGATGTGTAAATAAACCCTGAGAGTCACTAGAACGACTGTTTATATAGTAATCATTCTGGAAACAACTTTATGTGAAAAATGCAGAAAACACAACTGTTTATGGAATAGCTAATCACAAGGACAGCAGACCAAAATATACCAAAGTGTTAAGAAAAAAGAAAGAAATGGAGACCAGGAAGGAAGAGGTAAAAACCCCTTTTCTCTGGGTTTTCTGTGGGAATGCTCCGTGGCTCAGCTCCCTGGTCCACCCTGTCTTAGAGGGAGGTGCCCTGGAGGTGACACATGTACTAGATGGCTGCACGCCGAGGCGTGTACCACACTGCACATGCTCTCCTCCGGGACCAGGAGTCCCTGGGCGCTGCCCTAGCCTCTGAGGCCCAGGCAGCACCGAGAGCTGGGTGCTGCCTGGGACAGGGGCCTCCCATTTTATTCCATTCCTAGTCCCTGTCCCCTTCAAAGAGGCTGGAAAAGTAAACTCTAGTTTGGGGGAGGAGGTCCTCCCCACACCCACAAGTGGCCCAGCCCGGTCCCAAGTTGGTCTGCTGGCCAACAGCTGGTCCCGTTATAGCTGTGGCCTCAGGTCCCCAGGCCAGGGGCTGGGCAGCTCTTGGACACACAGGCACGGTGGCACCTGTTCCCAGCCCAGATTTCCATCTGGTGCCTTCCTCAGCTAAGCCCAGAGGCCTCAGGCCTGTGGCACAGGGTCAGGGTCCTACCCTCCAGGAGCCAGAAGATGGGGCAGAGGGGCCGGGTGAAGATGGCATGGAAGGTGTGCAGGTGCTGGATCTTGGGCTCCAGGCTGTAGAAGGTGAGGCAGCCAGAGGCCAGGTCCAAGTCCACGCCCAGGAGCCTCCCTGACACCCCTGGGAGGCGCTGGGCCTCCCCATTGTGCCAGGCCTGGGCGCTGTCCTCCTGGACGCAGAGCCCCCAGGAGCTGGGCCCGCGGCCAATGTTGTCTGTGTGCGGCCCCAGCTTGTGCCGTGCCAGCTCTGGGTAGGCGACGCCCAGCGTCACCGAGTGGTTAGATGTGCGCACCTCCCAGTAGTGCCGCCCCGACCGGAAGCTCTGGGCGCACTGAACCTGCCAGAGCTCGAAGCTGCCTTGCTCCGCCGGGCCCCGGGGCCTTCGGCAGTGCTTCACCTGCTGCGCCTGCGCAGACAGGTAGAGGTGGCGGTTGGCGCTCTCCGGGTCGAAGGTCAGATTGCGATAATCTGTTCGGGAGAGATGGACTGAAAGTGAGCGAGAGGGCAGGGTGCCTGCGCACCGTCCACCCTCCTGTCCCCGGAAGGAAGAGCTTGGCCACCTCGGATGCAGAGCCTCCCGTCAGCCTCATTTCAGAGGGGTAAGTGGAGGCCCAGAAAGGTAACCTAACTTGAAAGCAGCGGAAGAATCGCGATTGATAACAGTGAATCTCCTGAAACACTGTACCTGGAAGTTCCACTGGCAACAGGTATGTGTGTGGGGGGGCGAGGACAGTCACGGCATGTGCACACACACTCACAAGCGCACGCACACGGTGCACACCCGCATCCATGCACAATGCACTCACACACGCGTGCGCACACACCCCTAGCCGCCTTACTCTGCCAGAGTTTCCTCCTCAGCGGACAAACCGGGCTTGGGACTGATGCCAGGACACCTGGGGCCTCTAGGGGGCAAAGTAGAGTTAGGGGAGCAATGTGGAGAGGAGCTCATGGGGGGCGGACTCTACTCCCACCCCCAGTGGAAAGGACCGCTGGGCCTGGCCAGGTAGAAAGAGATTGTGGGGCAGCCTTACCCAAGGGAACCAAGTCAGCAGCCTCAGCTGGTCCCCTGCCGGGGCCACCCTCGTCCAAGAGGAGGCCACAAAGCTGGCTCAGACACTCCTTCAGGCCACCCAGCTGCTTATCTGCGTCCCACTCTGGAGGAGTCAGTGGCCCCAGAGGCCCTGGTGGCTCCAGGAGCTGTGATTCCTGAGTCCAGGGGACAGCTGCAGTCAGCCAGGGTACAACGGGCAGGCGTGTGGGTCCCCCAACCTGCCACCCTTTGCCCTGCTACCTGGAGGAAGGTTCGGTCATCCAGCTGCTCCAGGAGGCCCTGGATCCTGCGGTCAAAGCGAGTCACGGCCTCCAGGTGGCCCTGTAGTCGCTGCTCCTCCTCCTGGGCCTGCGCCAGTGCCTGTGTCTCCGCCACCTTGATGTCCCTCAGTACCAAGTCCCGACGCATCTCCAGGGCCTGAATCAGGCAGCTGAACTTGCCAGAGACCCTGGAAGCCAGGGTGCAGGCCGAGCTCTGGATGGGCACAGGAGGAGCCTAGGGTGGCCAGGGCCCTGCCCCATACCAAGGCAGGCCAGGGCCACAGATCCCTGCTGGGCTGAGGGGTGTGGATATGGGGAGCCGGGGCCCCTGGAACCTCTTCCCCCTGTGCAGCCCCTCACTTCCTGATTTCAGGAAGCACTTCCGAGGTAGCTTACACCTCCTGCCCAGTGTCACAGGGACCAGCTGGTGGCCACCTGATGGACACATGAAGAGGTGGTAGGTGGGACAAGCCTGTACCTGGATCTGGCTGTGCTGCTGCTGAAGCTCCTGTAGCTGGCTCTCAGCCTGGGTGGCCTGCTGCCGGGTGACCTCCCGCATGGCTCTCAGCTGGTTCTGTGGTGCCCACCGGGGGACAGGGGACGAGTGACATGAGGGCCAGGATTGGCTGTGAAGTACCCCCTCAGTCAATCAACAAACACCTGCAGATGCTGGGCATCCCCTCTTGGTGCTGCCCCAGGTGAGGCTGACCAGTGGTCCAGTGCACAGAGCACAGGCCTTGGTCTGGGCCGCAGGAGATTTGGGCCAGCATCCCCGGGAGGCCTAGACAAAGCCCCTTTCCCGCCTGGAACAGGGCCCTGCACGGGCAGAGCAGAAGCCTCGGGCTGAAGACCTGACTTACAGTCCGACTCATGGTCTGAGCGACCTGGGGCAGAGCACTGGCTCTCTCGGGTTGTAACCCTACTGTCTCTGACTCGCAGGGACAGTCGGGGGGAGGGTGTCCAGAGCACCAGAGTAGTTTGATGAGTGGGCGGTGCAATGCATGCGTAAGATGGGCTCTTCCAGACGCCTGGCCTTGGGCACCAGGGGAAGAGGACACTCCTATTTGGTCGTGTCTGCTCTGGTCCCCTTGAAGATCAAAATGTCATCTCCTGGGAGCTGGAAAAACTCCCCCAAGATTTGGTACCCTGCTCTAGGCCAAGAACCTGTGTTGCTTCCTCTGCTCCCCACAACACTCTGAGGAAAGGATGGTGTGATCTCTCTTCCAGATAAGGAAATGGGTGAGAGAAGTTGACAGTTCGGCTGAAGTCACCAGATGTTCCCAAGCCCAATGCTCCACCTTCGTCCAGCCCCCCAGTGGGAAATGGAAGGCAGACTCTCCTGGTTCACTCCTGGGGCCCCACAGGACACCCACGCAGCCCCTCATCACTTACCCTCGCTCTAGCAAGATCCGGGCTCCAGTGGCGCTCAGGCCATCTGGTTGTAGCACCTGTTACCCCCTCTCCTTGTTGCTGTCATTTACTGGCCTGCTGCAAACCCTCATGCTTAATGCTCGGTCTTCGTGCCACCAACGGTATCATCTGGGCCTCATTCCCTGTGACCTCAGCGGCCACAGGGATTATACTCCCGCACTCGGGCTCTGGGCTCCCTGAGGGACTCACTCCACCTCAGCTACTCCCGCCCATAACCCCGGCCTTGTCCCCGGCTCGGAAATCTCCTCTAAGTATCTGTTTTCTGACCACCACCTTCTTGGAATAAAAACATCCCGAAGTTGCCTCCTGCTGAAGCTGCCAGCGCACAGAGAGCAGAATGCCCCGCCCTGTCCCTCCGCGCCCCCCCCCCCCCCGCGCGTGTCACCTCGCGCTCCTGGCGCTCAACGTCCAGCAGCGCCCGCTCGTGGAGGCGACACTCGCTCACGGTGCACGCGCTGCACACACAGCGGCCCTCCGTGCGGCAGAAGAGCTCGAGCGGTCGCCCGTGCTGGGGGCAGCGCGCGCCGGCGTCGGCGCGGGGGTCCGCGGGGGACTCGGGGGCCGGGCCGGACTCGGCGCGCACCACTTTGAGCACGTCCGTGAGCGCCACGTTGCGGCGCAGCTCGGCGCGGTCCGGGAATGGCGCCCGGCACTCGGGGCACGCCTTCTCGAGGTGGCTCCACCCGTCCCGGATGCAGGCCCCGCAGAAGTTGTGGCCGCAGGGTAGCGTCACCGGGTCCTCGTAGAGCTCTAGGCAGATGGCGCAGGTCAGCTTGTCCTCCAGCAGCGCCTTGGCCATGGCGGCGGCGGCCGGCGGGCAGGAGGGCAGGCCGCAGCCACGCAGGGGGAGGGCCGGGTTTCTTAAAGGAGCCGCGAGCCCTGCGGTGCGGTGGGGGGAGAGAGGACCCGCCTGGGGGGAAGAGGGTGACAACCCCTCCTGGAGGACGCGGACCAGCCGCCACTCCGGCGGCCAGCGGCTGCCGTGCACCCCAATCCAGCCCTGAGACTCCCCTCATCTAGGCTCAGAGCCACCCCTGGCTGCCTCCTGCTACCCCAGGCAGGAAGTTGGGGTCCAACATGTTCTCACTGGCCCTACCCTGGGACCTCCATCCCACTTCCCTAGACCCTCAGTCCAGCAGCTCCTGAGCAGGGGATCCGGTCCCTGCCACTGGAGACAAGGATCCCAACGGGCCACCAGCCTCGCCCTGACCATCACCTGGACCCTTCATCCGAAAAGCTAATCCCACCGCGGCCTACCTCCCAGGCGTTTTAGCGCTTGGATGAGAGCGCTGAGAGTGCCTGGCAGCAAGAGCAGGGGGCACAGAGATTGTGCTCGTTACATGCTCTCTCCTGACCCGAGGGGCTCCGCCGTACTTTCCTGTGGAGCCGAGTTTCAGACATTTGCCAAACCAGGTCTCCCTTCAATAGGCTACACGTAAACAGCGAGGTGGAAATTTCTGGTCAACAACAGACCTGTCCCGTGGTTTTTTCACACCCCCTTCAATAGAAACTGAAAGTGCTCTTCACCTGCACTTGGAATCCCCTCTCTAGGCTGTAATGGCACCTCACTTTTCTATTTTTTAAGCTTTTAAAACATTTCATTTATTTTTAGAGAGAGGGGAAGAGAAACATTAATATGTGGTTGCCTCTTGAGCACCCCCTACTGGGGACCTGGCCCACAACCTGGGCACGTGCCCTGACTGGAGGAACTGAATTAGTGACCCTTGTTTGCAGGTGGACACTCTACCCACCTGAGCCACTCTAGCCAGGGCGGAACCTCACTATTTTTGAGCGGTGGCTCCCCTGTAGCTGAGCAGTGGGCTCTGGCCACTGACCCGCCTGCCCTGGGGCAGGGTGTGTTGGGCCAGGACCAACCGGAGGCGGGGACTGGAGGGGGGGGCACGCCCTCACTCCAGGGCAGCCTCCCCTCTCCTGTGTTGTAAATGCAAAGTGTTCCTTCCTGGAAAAGATGTACAGATCTCTTGCTTGACTACTAGGCAGTTTTTTCCTGCAAAAGTTGTACAGATCTCTTGCTTGGCTACTAGGCAGTCTTTTCCTTTTTTTTTCTAAAAATTTTTATTGTTATTCATTTACAGTTGGCTGCATTTTCTCCCCATCCCTCCACCCTACCCCAGGCAGTCTTTTTCTTTAGACGGCAGAAATACCCTAACCACCCAGGGAAGGTACAGGGTCTCTCAGCCTGAGTAGAGGTGCATGTTGTGCCTGAGGTCTCTGAGGTGACAGGAGTTGACAGGCCATGAGCCCACATCGCACTGCTCGCCCAGGGGCCAATGCACGGGGCTGGCAGATCTCTTTCCAGAGGCCCGTGGCCTGCTTTTCTTCTGGACCTGTCTTCAGCCACTGGATCATGGGGCCTCTGACTCCCTCAGGAGGCGGAGGGGAGGGGCTACCTCATGGGGTGGGAAGCTGCCCTCTTCCCACCCGTGAAGCAATACAACTCCATGGGACTGGTTGGGGGATGGGGTGACTGGCTGCTCCTAGAATACAGACCTGGACCAGCATAGCAGAAATCATCTTTATTCACACAGCCACCCCTGCAGAGTCCCTTCTCTCCCAGGCCCTGGGCCTGCTGGGAGGACCACAGAGGGGCTGCCTTTGGCAGGCCCTAGAACTCCACAGCTTGGCCCCTGGAGTGGGCATTTATGGTTCTTGGCCTGCAGAGGCTGACAGAGTGGCCTGAGAGGCCCAGGGCACCGTACAAGGTGCATGGCAGCCTGGCCACTCAGTAGATGCCGTAGGTGGGTTCGTGACTGTCTCTGTACCGGTCCAGGTAGCGCAGGGGCTGCCGGTGGGGGAAGCACTTCTGCTTGGGGTGGTAAGGAGGTGGCCGCACAAACTCGAACACAGGCTCCCGCATGTCTGCAGGAAGAGCGGGCAGGGAGGATGTGGGCTGCTGCTGGCTGGAGCCTCTCTGCCTCATCTCTAGGCTAGGCCAGCCCACCCAAGGAATGGCTGACTCCCTCCCCCTGACTGGTCAGAAGAGGCCTGTGAGCTCCGGCCAGCCACCCCCTCCTTCAGCCCACTCTGCCCTTACCCAAAAGCTGGTGGAAGATGTGGGTGACCGAGTCGTCCCAGCGGCACTGGAAGAAGGCCAGGCCAGCTGGGGTCATGGCTTCCTGGTGCTTCTTGTAGAAATCAAATGTGCGGAAGGTCCGCTGGGCAAGCTGGTAACTGAGAAGATGGGGGAATCTGACCGAGGGGAAGTGGGCACTGGAGCCCTGCCCCCTCAGGCACCACTGAGAAGGCCTCAGGGCCTGTCTAGCACAACTCCTGCCTGCCCATCTCAAGGCCTGAGTTAACAGAGAGAAGAACTGAGCAAGACTGACCATCGCTGGGAAGCTGGCCTAAGGCTGGGAAGGAGGTGTGTGGGGCACGTGGGGGGCGTAGATTACCAAGGTGAAGGCCGGGTGTCCCCAGAGAAGTCCATCAGCTTGTCCTGCTTGAAGAGCAGAAAGACCAAGCGGTGGAAGCCAGAGCCCCGGGCGGGGAATGGGGGGAGGTAGGGGCACGTCTCCTGTCCTTCAGCCACCCTGTTGCCTGGGATGTTGGTTCTGGCAGGAGAAAAAGTAATCCGTTAATAGTGGATCAGTGCCCCCACCACACACTCCCTAGAGGCTGAAGCAACTCCTGGCACACAGACCCTGAAGGAGCCCCACCAGACCATCGAGCAGGAGGTAGGGCTCTGCTAGCCCTTGCGGTGCAGAGGCGGCCGCCTAGGGTCCCACAGACAGCCAGCATGAGAGCAAAGCCCAGCAGCCTGTTTGCTGGGCCCTGCACAGCCGGTGGGGCTGCCACGGCCACTCAGGTGGAGACCACGCCACCTTGGAGCTCTTCTCCCTCTGTTTCCTGCAGCTCAGGCTTTGTCAGAGTGTCCGCCCAGCCTGGCACCGGGACAGCCACTGCACCTGCCTGGAGAAGCATCCCGCTGCACAGGCGGGTAACTACATCAAATAAAAGTGACACGTGCCAGACTCCCAGTCACTGGCCTTGATTACTCAGAAGTCCCAAAGCTAGGGTCACCTGCCTAGTGCTCAGAGCCAAAAGCCACTGGGAACACAAAAGGCAGGCCAACCTGGGTGGGCCATAGCTGCCAGAGGCCTCTCATGGTCCCTCCCCTGTCTGACCCTTGTAGAGCCCCGCGGGGGGATTAAGGAATGTGAAGGCATCACCCCAGATTTACAGGTGAGGGAAGGAAGGAGCTCAGGGAGACAGAGAAGCTGGCAGGAACAGCCCAGGCCCGTGGCCCGCTTTCCTTCTGCACCTGTCTCCAGCCACCGGCTCATGCGTCATGCAGCCCCTGACACTCTCAGAAGCAGAGACGAGGGGCTGACTCCAGGGGAGGGAGGCTAATCCACAGTGGGTCTGAGACTGAAGTTCAGGGGCAGCCCTTCCCATGATGCCAGGGCCTCCCTGTACGCCTGACCCGCGGCCCCACCCCAGGTACTTACACCAGCCAGTGGACATACTCGGCATCCGGCTCCAGCAGGTGTCCATCTGCACACAAACAGACCTGCTGACTGAGGGCTCTGCCACCTCTCCCCGCTCCTGCGGAAGGAGCTGGAGATCTCTACCTGGCCCCTCCCCCAGCTCCCCAGGGCCCTGGCTCCTGGCAGGTGAGGGAGGCAGAGAAGTCCAGTGCACCCTAGGTACCCACCCAGGTTGGTGAGCAGCAATGTCCACGTGGAGCCCTTGTCCGCCTCATAGGTCACCTCTGGGGCCTGGGCAGCCTGATGAGGAGAGAAGGAGGGAGCTGTCACCCCCAGGAGGGGCAGACGGCTGTTATAAAGAGAGCCTTCTGGAGGCAGGGGTCTGAGGGAGCTCTGGAGAAGGCAGAGCCCACTCAAATCCAAATGTCCTTGACAGCCCCTCTGGAGGCAGGCCAGCAAAGAGAAGCTTCTAGAAGGAACTGTGCAGAGTTGCCTCTCCAAAGAGCTGAGCCACAAGAAGGCCCACGGGTCAATGGACAGGGGTGAGGGGGGCACCCTGAAGACAGTGAACGGCTGCTTTTTCTTTCATTTTGTGCCCTTTTGTTTGGTAATTATCATGATGCTGTTTACTAGGAAACCAGAAAGAGGAGCTATAGGACAATAAAACTCCGACTCAGACCACGTCTCTGCCAAGCTGGTGCCCTCAATGACCATAAAAACCTGCTCTGTAAAGGCTTCCAAAAAGAGACTGTCTGTGGCCCCCCACTGGGCTGTGTCTGTCCACTCAGGGTGGGACGGGGCCTAGGCCAACACTCACCTCGGTTGGCGTGACCTCATTGCCGTGGTACACAGGCATCAACTCATCCTCACCCACCGTGTAGGCCACATGCAGGGGCACGCGAGGCACGAAGGTGGCACCGTGGAACAGGTCTCGGTAGAGGCCGTAGTACTCTGCCAGACGCTGCTTGTGGTAGGGGCCACAGGTCCTCTCCCATTCAGCCCGCACAGCTTCCAGTGGGATTTGCCCTGGGAAGGGATAATGCCAGTTTGGACGCAAGGTGGGGGTGGGGACACCCCTGGGGCCTCCCCCCTGGGAGGGCTTACCCGTGCGCAGGCGGTCGGCCCGCTCCTCCTCCACATTGGCCCGCAGTTCCCGGAGGATCTGTTTTCGCTCCCGCAGTTGTTGGGTACGACGGACCCTGGGTGGAGGCAGCCCAATGTCAATCTTGTCTTTGGGATCTAGGGAGGCAAGATGTGCTGGAGGAAGTGAGCTCATCCTTGGTAAAGCCACCTGTGCCTAGTGGTCCTCTCACTTGCCCAACCCGGGCTGCCAAAGCCTTCCCTTTAATTCACAAAACTAATATACAGTGTAGCCTGCCTCACAGACCTGAGCAGGGTCCAGTTGCTAAGCAAATCGGACAAGTGTGAGATTGCATTTTCTGGTCCCTAAACCAAGATACGCTGTCCGTCTAGGTGACGGGAAATGGAAGCAGACGGCCTCCCAATCACAGCTGGGATTGATCACCTTCAGGCCTGCTCACAGCCAGCCGCAGACACCCATCTGGGTGCTCAGTAGAAAAGCTGGAGCTACAAGGACTTAAAGAAGCACTGCTCACACTTTAACACGCAAACCATACAAGTCACCCGGGAAATTTAACAAATTTGATTCTGATTCAGCAGGTCACAGTGGAGCCTGAAATGACACTTCTAACGAGCTTCTAGGTAACGCCCGTGCTGCTGGTCCCAGAACACACGTTTTGAGTAGCAAGGCTCTAGAGAACTTTTAAACCAACACCTCTTCCCATTTACGTTAGACAATAACGGTGGTTAACACGATCTAAATCCTCATTAAGGATGGATTGTCTAGGAATTCCAACGGACTGTCCTTCAATCCTCACAATTTTACGACACAGGCACAGTTATTTGACTTTATGGTGAAAGAAATAAAAGCTCAGGGAAGTCACTCCTAAGAGGCGGGCTTGGGTTTCACTCCACACCTGTGCCCCTAACCACCACAAACAGTGCCTCTGGAAATGCCTTCCCAAAGGATGCATTTGTCAGTTGCTCAGTGGCAGGGTTTTCCAGCCACCTTGCCCAGGGCTTTTAATTTCATTCAGCCAAGTATTGCACACTACACAGGTGATGCGGGTGCAAGGACCCAATGACGGTTAAGACAGGCAGGATCCCTGTCCTTAGGGACCTCACCATCGCGGGGAGCGGGGCAGGGGGGGGGGGCGGCGAAAAGAAAGTAAGGATGCAGTGTGGCCAGAGCTACGTATTATTCTAGGAGGCCAGCCAGGAAAGGATTTTAGGAGTAGAAATATCTGAGGTGGAACTCCAATAGTGGGGGCGGAGCTGGGCGGGATTTTCCAAGCAGGGGGCCCACCAGGTGTGAAAAATCCTGGCACACCTGGCCCGTCCCCCCGTGCTCCGCAAGGACGCCGGTGGGGCCCTTGCTCTGCTCGCCCGGTACCTGACTCCTCCACGAAGTGCTCGCGGTAGGTCCGCCACCAGTGCGGGGCCCGCGCCTCCTGCTCCGCCCGGCGCCGGTAGCGGTCGAAGCTGCGGTATTTCTCTAGCCGCTCCAGGTTGCTCACATCGATGTCCTCGTTGGGCATGGGCCCCAGTGGGGGGGTCCTGCGGCTCAGCGCGGCTGCGGGCAAAGAGCGGGACGTCAGGCCGGCAACGGCCCGGCCCCGCGGACGCCGGGGCGGACGCTGGCTCGGTCTCAGGGCTTAGGCTAAAGGGAGACCTGCGAGAGCCCCACACCCTTAAACCGTTTACCTGAGGTGCTGAAGCCCCGCCACCTCCAACTTCCGCCCAGCACAGCTCGCCACCAGGGCGCCGCCATCTTCCCTCAGATTGGCACCGTCCCCGCCCCTAGGACCCCGCAGAGGTGGCCGGAATAGCGCCGGAGTTTCGCCGCGGAGCTCCGCCCCGCTAAGCCCCGCCCCCCGAGCCGAAGACCTAGGATCCCTGCCCTTGCCTAGGCTCCCCACTCTACCTTCCCTGGAGCCCGACGACCTTTCCTCCTGGCGGGAGGCGGCTGTGGGTCCTGGGAGCCCTGGTCGGTGAAGTGCCGGGTGGGCCACGGGGCGGTCGCGTCTCTTGCTTGCGGCCGGCCACCAAGGGTCGTCACAGACCGGGGTAGGTAGACTGGGCCAGGCGGCTACCCGGACGCGCGGAGGTCGGCCCTTTGCGGGGCTGCGGTGGGGCTCTGGGCCCACGCCCAGAAGGCGGCATCCAGAGCCCCCAGTGGAGCAGGGGCAGGGGAGAGGTGCGAACACTAGCTGCGTGTGACCTTTCTCGCACCTTTGCATTGCCTTATTTGGGGAAAAAAGCAGGTAACAGTAGTAATTACCTCAGGGTTGTTAGAGGATTAAATAAAAGTTATATAAAGCATTTGCCGTGGTACACGTATTAGCATTGGATCACCTCCAATTTACTAGTATCCATCCACACCACAGCATAAGCGACCTGGTTAAGGCAGTGTCTCTGTTTAAATCCTTCCAGGGCCATACTGCTCCTGGTACCCCAGGTGACTGGACACCGTGGGCTGGTACGCCAGCTTCCATGACACCATCTCATCTGCACTTAGCACTTCGCTCCCTTGGGCCCAGGGCCTTTGCATGTGCTGTCACATATGCCTTCCACTCCTCACCTTTCCCCCTGTGGCCTGGCTGTCACTGTTGGAGTATAAATTGGTCCAACTGCTTTATAGAGCAATTTGGCAATATCTAGTACAATTTAACTAGTGAAGTTAAGCACATACTCTGTGACCTAGAAATTCTTCTAGTTATCTATGTTAGAGACATGCTTACATATAGGCCAAGGAGGCATGTGGAGCACTGTCTGCGACAGCATTGTAAATAATACGGGAAACTGGGAACATCTTAAGAGCCCAATTAGCAGAAGAATGAATAAATCGTGCTATAGTCAAAGAATGAAATAGTATTCAGAAGTTAAGGCTCACAAGCTGAAATAGCATGAATAAATGTGAAAAAAAAAAGTGAGAAAAAGCCCTGGCTAGTGTAGCTCAGTGGATTGAACTCAGGTGGTGAACCAAAGGGTTGCCGGTTTGACTCCCAGTTGGGGCAAGTGCCTGGGTTGCAGGCCAGATCCCCAGTGGGGGGCACGAGAGACAACCACACATTGATTGTCTCTCCCTCTCTCCCTCCCTTCCCCTCTCTCTAAAAATAAATAAAGTGAGAAAAAAGTAAGCTTGCATAACTATACAATACTGTTCAGATTTAAATTTTTTTAAATTTATTTCTATTATTTTTTAGAGATTTTATTTATTTTTAGACAGAGGACAAGGGAGGGGAAGAGAGAAACATCAATGTGTGGTTGCCTCTTGTGCACCCCCCGCCAGGGACCTGGCCTGTAATCCAGGAATATGCCCTAGACTGGGAATCGAACTGGCGACCCTTTGGTTCACAGGCTGGCACTCAATCCACTGAGCCACACCAGCCAGGGCCATTTAGATAGATTTTTAAAAAATGTTTTAATTACTGATTTTAGAGAGGGAGGAAGGAGGCAGGGAGAAATACATCAGTTTGCTGTTCCACTTATTCCTGCACTCATTGGTTGATTCTTGTACATGCTGCGACTGGGATGGAACCCACAGCTGTGGCATATCTCGACGACACTCTTAATTGAGTTACCCGGCCAGGCTAGATAGATTTTTAAACACACAAATCAGTATTGTGTATTACTGGTGGACACATACATAGAGTGAAACTGTAAAACCATAAAATAGAAAGGCTGTCTCAGGATCATGTATGGCAAGAAATGAACAGTTGGATTTAACAAAAAAGAATAGAGCAGTTTAAGGGGTCCAAGATGAAGACTGAGTTGTCGGTAAGGCAGGAAGGCCGCACTAGAAGCTGTCCTGAGACAGAGTACAGACTGCCCACTCGGGGCCCCTCCACCTTCCTGCTCCCTGGGACACTTTCTTTCCCCTGCCTCGACTCATTGCTGGCCTGGAGAAGCCGTTTTACAAGCAACTGTGATTCCCACCCCTCCTCTCCAGCTGGTCTTGGCCCACACAACCTGGGTGGGTAGGGGGCATTCTGGGTGTGTCCCTCAGGGTTCCCCAGTGCTCTGCACCCTCCCAGGGCAGAGGCCCTCACGGTCATCTTCATTCCCGCCCGACTGTGGCTTCATGGTGGGTGAGCAGAACAAGAGAAGCCTTCGTGCTGTCCCTCCCCCACCCCATCATCCCCACCTCTGGGGTGCCTATTAGAAAAAGCCAACAAGGCGAGTGTCCATGCCAAGCTAGTCACCCAGGCAGGTGGCAACGAGGCAGGGACTTGGTGTGAGCCCGCCCAAGGGCACGAAGGGCTGGCTGTGAGGGAAATGCTGGCCAGCACGTTACCCTGCCTGCCCCTCACCCTCTGGCCCTGACCAGCAGGATAGAAGGTCCTTCCAAATGTGTGGTCCCACTCCACATCCCCATTAGGCAGGGGACACGGTGCTGTCTTTGCCGTGTCTTTGGGTGGAGAGGGCAGGAGATTGCTGGGGCATCCCTTGAGAAGACCCCCAAAGGGAGGGGTCCACGGAGCCCAGGCAGATCCTGAAGTCTGAGCTGGACCTACGCGGCGCAAGAGAACCAAAGCTGAGGCTGACTGTCTTGGAGCTGAGACAGCCTCAGCGCTGTGTCTCCCCAGAGGCCATCATACAGCAAACCCCAGAGGCAGGTGGCGCCTGCCTGCCTCAGCCACTAGGGGGCACGCTCAGAAATAAGGCCCAGTACCCAGTCCACAGGCAGAGCTGTTATCAGGCCCTGGGCAGCCCCTCCCTGGAGCTGGAGGCCAGCGGGGCAGTGGGGACAGTGCCAGGGTCTGAGTCCTCTGTTGAGGTGGCAGTGGGGCCCCTCAGGCTGAATGAGAGATCACGTTGTAGGAAGCTTTCTTCAGGGTCTCCAGGAAAAACTGTTCGTTCTCCAAGAATTCTCGGTCCTGGAAGGCAGAGCTGGGTGAGCGGTCAACCTCTGGCCCTGTCCTGGAACGCGGGCAGGGCCTGAAAGTGAGGTGGACCCCAGGGTGGTGGCCCAGCCAGCCCTTACTCGGGCCCCTCCCTGGCTCTGGGGCGAGGGGGCAGGGAAGAAACACGCACACTGGAGTGGGAGGCCCCTTGCTAGCACGTGACTTCACCTCTCTAAGCCTGCCTGTAAACTGGACATAACAACATTACCTGCCTCGTAGGGCAGGGGGGAGAAAAGCCTTATAGTGCACAGAGTTTTCAGTGCAGAGCTGAAACACAGGAACGCTCTGGAAGTGGTAACTGCCGTCACTGTTGTCACAGGGTTATCGTGAGACTCAACTGAGGTGACAGAGGCAATGGCTTCAAACAGAGCCTGGCCTAGAGGGCAGGTCTCAGAGATGGTGGCTACACAATCTGCCTGATTACCCTCCTCTGGGGGTGGGCTCAGTCCTCCCCCCGCCAGGATGTGCTCCTCTCTGCCTGTGCCCTGGGCTGCTTGTCACCAATGTGACCATGACAGGGAGTGACAGGCCAGGGCCACCTGTGCTATGGGATGCTTACCTGCTCCGCTGTGTGTTTCAGCAGCCCCAGTTTGGCGTGGAGGAGCGAGGGGCCAAGGCTGGCGGGCGGCCAGCGGCACTGACTGGTGGGGGCAGGACCCACGGTTGAGAAGCCTGAGGAGGAAGTCGGGCCGAAGTGTCGGTGGGAGGGCAGGATGGCCACAGCCTATCTCCCTGGGGCCTGCTCACCCCCAAAACGCGGGTGCAGCCAGAACCAACCTTCTGGGCATACCCACCAACTCGCAAAAGCCGTTGAAAGTGCTCATGGGATTTTACCTAGCAAGCCCAATTCTAGAAACTTACTCAAGGATAAAAACCGGGCAAAAGTGTAGAATGTATGTAACATATTTCCACTGACATGTCACTAATATAAACATGGCTGTTTATCTTAGTGACAAAAAAAATCATCTAGTAGAAAATCTAAAAATACGGAACGGCCTCATAATGGAAACTTATACTGATTAAAAGTTATGGTTAAATGTTTAATTACGGATATGAAAGCATGCTCCATGTAGTATTTCCAAATAAAAAAATCAAGGTACAAAACAGCATACGTCATATCAATTCTGTGTTTAAAAACACACACACAGCATCTAGAACACTATGCACCAGCGTGTTAAAGGGGGTTTTCTCCAGAGGGTGGGGTTGGGAGTGACATTTAAAAAGAGCTTCCTGCCCTGGCTGGTGTGGCTCAGTGGACTGAGTGCCAGCCTGAGAACCAAAGGGTCGCCAGTTTGATTCCCAGTCAGGGCATATGCCTGGGTTGCGGGCCAGGTCCCCAGTCGGAGGGGTGGGGGCATATGAGAAGCAACCACACATTGATGTTTCTCTCCCTTTCTCCCTTCCTTTCCCTCTCTAAAAATAAATAAATAAAATCTTAAAAAAAAAAAAAGAGCTTCCTGCTCTGGCGGGGTGGTTCAGTTGGTTGGAGCACTATCCCGTAAATCGAAAGGTCGCTGGTTCAATTCTGGGTCAGGGCACATGCCTAGGTTCTAGGTTTGGTCCCTGAGCAGATGTTTTCTCTCTGGCATTGATGTCTCTCTCCCCCTCTCCTCCCTTCCCCTTTCTCTAAAATAAATAAGCATGTCCTCAGGTGAGGGTAAAAAAGAAAAAAAGACTTTTCCTCCCTCTATTTTCAAATTTATTTTCTATAATGAACATGCACTCCTTGTATAAAATAGTAGTTGTAAGATGACTTGAAAACCCAGCCAACCCCCTAATTTGAGCAGAGGGAGGCGTGGGCAGGATGCTCCTGGCATTGCCCCGCCCAGTGGCCAAAGTCCAGTCCTCCTGGGGCCACTTACCACTTGGGCTGGAGGCTGCCAGGCCCTGGGCCCTGGAGAGCAGCCCCACAGGGCCAGAGGGCAGGTCCTGTCGGACACGGTCCAGCTGCAGCCTCTGCTGGGCCAGACTCAGATGCTCCTGTCCCCCGTCCCCAGAGAGAAGGACACAGATGTGAGAGCTGGAGGCTGGAGATAGGGGGTCAGTGGACTGCTCCAGTCTGACTCCCCCACACTGCATGGAGAGCCAGAGCTGGGAGAGGCCTTGCCTGGTGCACATGCTGTTCCTGCTGCTGCAGCCACTCCTGCTGCCGCCGCACTAGCTGTAGCCGGGCCTGCTGCTCCGATTGCACCTGCCGGGCCTCACGCAACGCCCGCTCCCCCTCCTCGTACTTCTCCGAGGCCACCTATGGGGAGGCCACGTGGGTCATCCAGGCTGGCTAAGGCCAGGGAACTGCCCGAGCTCCAGCCACACCCTGAGCTGAGCTGCCTGGCACCTGGCTCATCTTCTCCACCTCCTCCGCACGGAGCCTGATGCGCAGGGCGGTGGCGCTGACCCTCTCCTTCTCCAGCCGCAGCTCCTGCCGCTCCCGCTCCAGAGCCTCCCTCTCCGCTGCCAGCTGGTCCTCCTTGGCCCGGAGCTCACTTGCTCTGATCTTCAGCTCCGCCTGTTCCTGGAGATGGCAAAGTCATTGCTGCACTGTCCTCTCAGGAGCTGAAGTGGGCTCTGCTCAGGGTTTGAGGAGCCCCTGGCCTGTCCACTTTGTTGCTGTGGCTCCACCTGACCCTGACTCTGGGAGGAGGTGGTGATATAAGGGGGCCCAGTCACAGAGGCCTGGGGCCAAACCTCGGGGCTGCCCCTCTCCCTGGGCTCAACTTCTCTAAACCCGTTTCCTTATCTATGGAATACCTAAGTCATGGGGACGTAATGCAATTGAATGAGCAACGTGGACAAAGCACCTAGGACAGTAGAATGAAGTTGTTATTGTATGAGTATTGTGGTTTTAACTCCGATGCTGCTGTTGTGCCCTTTGCAAAGCTGATGCGTCCGGATGGAGGAGCAGACAGTGAGGGCTGGGAAGGGAAGGGGCAGGGCTGGCGGCTCTGGGCCCTACCTTGACCAGGCTGACGAAAGTGCCCTCCCGCTGGGTGTCCACCTGCATCGCCCGCTCCGCCTCTCGCTCGGCCCTCTCCTTACTCAGCTTCTGCTGCTCGAAGAACTCGGCCCACTCAGCTGCCAGGCGCCGCCGCTCCTCCCCACACTTATGCATGACGGACTTCTGCTCCTCCAGCAAGGCACTCTGGGAGGAGGGCGTAAGGGTGAGAGATGAGCATCCTTGGGCATAATGGCAGGGGCAGCAGCTGGACATGGTGTGGCAGGACTCACCTTGGTCCTCTCCAGCTCCTCCCGCTCCGTGGCCATCTGCTGGGCCTTGACCCTCCTCTGCTCCTCCAGGGCGCGCTGTGTGGACTCCACCTTGGACTGCTCAGCACTCACCCGCCAGCGTTCCTATGGCCAGGTCAGGGCTGAGAGTGGGTTCCCCTACTCCCAGTGAAGCCTGACTGCTGTGCAGACCCACCTGCGTCTCCCACACTATGTCACAAACACCTCCTTTCCAGAGAGATACAAAAGGAGGGGCCCCGAGAAGGACTCAGGGCCAGCTGCTAGGATTAACTGCGCCAAGGTTAACCGCTTGGGACCTCTACTGGGAGGCTCTGGAGGCAGCAGCTTCCCTGCCCCCTGAATTGCCAACACTCGGCCTCCCTGTCTCCCATCAACCAAGCAGGCAAAGCACCAGGGTGGGCATGACCCTGCATATGCCAGGGCACCCAGGTGTTTTTAAAGAATAAAGCTTCCTCTTATATGTGAAAGTATATAGGCAATTAAAAATATCTCTTAGGCAAGAGCGTTTCTCCCAATGTCACAGGCGTTGCCTGGCGTGACAGATTCATATGACCACAAAGAAAGTGGGACGTGCAGCCAACAGGCAGAAAAAGGTTGGGCTGCGGCAGGCGAGGGCACTTGTGGAGGTGGAGTGGGGAAGCAGGGGCAGGAAGGGGCAGGAGACATTTCAGAGGCCATGAGGGTGGGCTGTGAGTGCTGCTCACACTAGGGCCCTGTGTCGGCAGAGGGCAGCCCCACCTGCTCCAGCAGCCTGCTCTGCTCATTCAGGCGGGCCTCCATCTTCGCGATGACCTCCTGGAGTCGGCTCCGCTCCTCCTCCATGTCCCGCTGCTGGTGGCCCAGCCTCTCCTGCAATGCTTGAGGGGGCCCACAGGGCACTCACTGTCCACCCACCTTCCCACCGAGATGGGAGAGGAGGGGACATGTGGCCCCCACAGTACCTCGGAGCTGCTCGTCTCGCTGCCGGATGCCCAGCTCCCACTCCTGGGTGGTGGTGAGATGCGAGGCCTCCACACGGGAGGACAGCTCATTCAGGCTGCTGGAGAATTTCTCCATCTGCTCGATGATACCATTCAGGGACCTGGGGAGGATCCGGTCACCATGGCCTGAGGACCCCAGCACCGGCCCCTTGGGTGGGCACAGCCCAGACCTCACATGTACCTTGTGTGAGAGGTGGCACTGGTGACAGCATCAATCTCTCGGTCCTTCAGCAGCTTCAGCCGCTGCAGCTGCTCCTCGTGGTCCTTGCGCATCTCCAGGATGGAGGCCCTGTGGGGCAGTGGGGAGGGCGGGCTGTGGGCTCCTTCTCCAGGGAGGGCCGTGCCTCCCCTCCTCCTCCAGGCACTGCCTCAGTTCCCCTGGCTCCTCAGCCTCATCTGTCTTGGTGCTTTAATGTCAATGCCACATCTGCTCTCTAAGGGGGAGGTGCCTTCCATTATTCAGCGAAGGGTACTTTACACAGAGGAAAAGAAAGGTGAGTCTGGGCTCTGAGCAGTGTTCAAAGGCTGCTCTGCCCTCACCAGCCAACTCCTTTACGTGCCTTTTCCTCGTTTGTTCTAACCTAGAAAGGCAAGCAGATCGACACTCCAGGCACACAGCAGACCACATCCAGGGCCAATCCAGTAACTAGACTCAAGGGATCCAGCAGGCAAGTGGATTAAGCTGGGCTGAGTTAGCCTATGCTTGTTGCCACCAGGCCTGGCCCATACAGTGAGGGCCCTTAGGAACTGTCCCCACCCCCCCCGACTTGGGTGTGACGGTCCAGTGTGCTGGCCTGGGTTCTCACCTGGAAGGGAAGGTGTTAGGCTGTGGTTCAAAGGCTGCTGAGTCATGGCTTTGCTGAGTCTCATGGCAAACAGGTTGCTCTGACTACCCTTGAAGACTGCTCCCCTGCCTGCCTGGGCTGCTCCCCTGGGCTGGGCCCTCACCGCTGCAGCTCCCGGAGCCGCTCCATCTCCTGGTCCTTCTCCTGCGCAGCCGCCGACAAGCGCCGCTGGTGCTGGGCCGTGAGCTCGGCTCGGGCCTGCTCGGCTTCCTGGCAGTGAGACAAGTACCGGGCGGATAGCTCCTCATTCTCTCTCCGAAGCCGCTCTTCCCTTTGCTGGTACGATGTTTCTAGCACCTTGACACGGCTTCTGCCAACAGAACACCCAGCTCTAAGGCTCAGAAGGTGAGGGTGGCCTCCTGAAGGGCCTCTGGGAGTGCAATGGTCCTGGAGCAGGCCGTGAGCCTGGGAAGCTCAGGAGGCTGCGGGCAGAGTGGGGTACCTATGAGCATTCTCGATGAGCTCCAGGTCGGCCTGGTGTCGCTGTTGCAAACTCTCCAGCAGCAGCTTGTGCTGGGTCCGCTCCAGCTCCAGCTTCCGCACCTGAGAAGGCAAGAGTGACACCTTGGAGGGTAGGAAGGCGGGTCCCTCACGCTCCCTGGGGAACCCTTCCAGCCCTCACTGTGACACCTTCCCATCACAACCCTGCCCCCACAGGCAGCCACCTCTGACCCTCACCTGGGCCTCCATCTCTGCCAGCCGGGCCTGACTCTGCAGCAGCTCAGCCTGGAGCTCAGCAGTGCCACTCTGAAGCTGCACCTGGGCAGCCAGAAGCCGCTTCTGATATTCTGTGCCTGGCAGCAAGTGCTGTGCCAAGGACTCCGGGAGTGGGAACTGTGGGAGAAGGTGAGAGATGTTCCAGGTGAGGTGGGGCAGGGGCTCAGCAAAGCTCAGCTACCTCTGGTCCTCTGCTCACTGGGCCTCCCAGGCCCTGTACCTGATCTGGGCTGTACATGAGGACCCATGTAGATGGGGACCATGGCACCAAGAGGCCAAGAATGAGGCCCCGGAGAGTCACACGGTCACTACACCTCCCCTCAGGTCTGGTTAGGAGAATGAGTCTCCCTCCTTCCTCGGAACACCCTCCCCAGCAGTGGTCCAGATTCCCTGACAAATGGCCAAGTCCCAGCAGTCTGTTTTCTTTTAATTTTTAAAAATTTACCGATCGATTTTAGAGAGCGGAAGGGAGAGGAAGAAATACTGATTTGCTGTTCCACTCCGTGTTTGTGCATTCGTTGGTTGCTTCTGTGTGCACCCTGACTGGAGACTGAACCCACTACTGTGGCCCATCAGGACGGCGCTCTGACCAACTGAGCTGCACCAGGGCCCCAGCAGAGTCTTAGTGCCGACAAAAATTGAGAACACTGACCCTTTCTATCAGGCCTGCAGTCCTAATGTTGGTAGCTACCCTGTTTCCTGATGGCTGCTCACCAACCCCCATCTCCAAGAGGGCGCTTCTGGGTTACTAGGGATGTGCTCCTATGGGGCTGGGCCTCCTCACAGCCAGGGGCCAGAGGTGACTGCCATATCTGGGAAAGAGATGGAGGTGCAGAGGGAGCATGGCAAGCATGAAGGAGACTTTCTAGACTGAACTATAAGACGCCTGCAGCTCTGCTTTCGATTGGAGCATTCCTGGCTACCCCCACCTGGTTACCACCTAATTCCCTATTAGTGTTGGCAAGTTAGCACCCGCTCTGCCTGCCCAGGCTACAGGTGTAAGAAAGTGCCTGTGGGGAGAGCCAGGGTGCGCTCTCCGGTATCTCAGCAGGCTGTTAGGTCAAACCACTGGTACTGCCTCTGACCATGGGAGAATTGCTTCATGGGCCTGAGACCTATACCTGTTTGCCCGCCCTCCCTACCTGGACAGGCACAGGAAGCCCGGTGGGTTCCTGGGAGCTCAGGAAATGCATCGCAGGCTCTGAAAAATCAAGAGCAGAGAACTGACAGGGAAGGAGGCCCACAGAGGCCCCAAGGTCTCGTGCGTGTGTGTTTGTGTGTGCGTGCGTTCCAGCATCACTGTCTTCTGGGTGCCCCAAGGGAAGTTCAAAGTGCCTCTTTCCTACCCAGATTTAGCCCCCAGACAAAGCAGAAAACAAACCAATGCCAGAAAGGTCTCCAGGGGCTGTGTCCTTCTTTGAGTCACCTGCATAGAGGGCCAAGGTGGCTGGGTTCCGTGTCACAGAGGACCTGAGGACACAGGAATGGGGGGTGGGGGCGGACAGTAAAGGAAAACATCAGCCTCCCGTCATGGACTGGAAAGGCCCCAGTGGCTGGCGGCTCACCGAAGTGAGATCCTGGTGGGTAAAGAAGATGGGACCCTGTCTTCAGTGGACTGGACACAAGGTATCAGAAACCACATACCAATGGCCCAGGTCGGAAGGAGGCCCAGTCCAGCCCCCAGCGTGCCTCTCACCACCCTCAGCCCTGACTGCACACATACCCCATGGTGGCGGGCCGGGCAGGTGGCTTTTGCGCTGCTGGTCCTGAGGTCCCTTCAGCAGCTTGCTTGAGCCCTTGAGAGTTGGCAACAGGCTGACTGAGGAAGTAAACGTTAAAGTGAAGGGGGCAGAGATCCAGGTTAGGCTGGACAGAGACACAACAAGGCCCAAGTGTAAAGCTGTGTGGCTGTCCTCCTCCCACCTCCCCTCGGCCCTCCTCCTGTCCCTGCAGTCGTCATGGGAAGTCTCCTCCCAAGTTGGAGCCTGTGGCCTTCCAGAGGCCCCTCCCTGCCCCAGTGCCACCAGAGCACAGTGAGTGGACAGTGACCATCTGATGACTATCCAAGTAGCAACAATGGAAATGTTATAGGCACCAGAGTTAAGTTCAAGTTCTAGGGCTTTAGAACGAGGCTCTGTTCACTCTGCCAGGTCCAGCTGTCCTTGGGATTCCTCCCTTCTCCCACCTGTTGTTCTCACCTCTCTTCTTGCCCCCCAGGGTCAATGAGGAAGCTTCCCCCTTGGTTTCAGGTCCAGGTCAAGGCCGCCCTCCTCATTCACACCAACCCCTGGGTTGGGCGATGTCCCTGGCCTGTCACTTCATGTCCCCTTTGCTCTGGCCACACAGCATCTTGTCACTTCTTCTGGATGATCCCAGCCTTTCCAGCCCCTTCTGCCTTCCTGCCCTCAGGGGTCACTCACTGCCCTGCCCCACAGGACCGCCATTCTATGGCTTCCCCCAGGAGTCACCTCTTGGCCACTGTGTCTTCCCTAAAATCCCCAGAGAGCACGGGCAGATGTCAACCCACACGCGGCACCTTCTTCAGCTCAGGCCGACATGAGCACTGACAATTTGGGCACCGGGGTTTCACCAGCCCAAGGGCCCTGTGGGCAGGGCCCCTGCTCAGAGGCGCTGCATGCCTGCTACATCAGGGACCCTTGTTTCCTACCTATCAAGTCAGCACCCGTCCCCATAGCAGCTGGGGTACGAGTGCTAACAGCTTCCTGTGCCCTTGTGTCTGCACGGGGACAAAGGCAGGAGCCAGGTACCCTCTGTGCAGTGCCCGGAGGAAGGAAGCACGGGGAAGAGGTGGTGCTCCCCATATACTGCCCAGTCCTCCCGCCATGGGAGATAGCAGCCCAAGCCGTACCTGCCGGAAGGGGGTCGGCCCGCTGCCCCCTCCCCGTTCTGGCCCTCCGAGGTCAGAGCTCGCTCTTCCCTGGCCAGACCTCGGGACTTCTTCCAAGACAAGGCATGGCTCAGCCAGTCCTCCTCTGTTTCCTCAGACGCCTGCTGGGAAGGCCGGCCGGCTTTAGCAAGGGCATCAGTGCCCTCCTGTGGTGGTTTTGCCCCCACGGAGGAGGGGGGCAGCCCTGCTGGGGCAGAGTGCTGGCCCAGAGTAGAATGCTGGTTCTCAGGGTGGGGCACAAAGGGTGTGGAGAGTGCAGAACCTCCCTTTCCAGGCTCTCTGGTGGGAGAGGGAGGGAGTAGGTCCTCATCTTCGTCCTTGAGGCCCAACCAGTCAGCTCCTCCCTTCCTGGGGTTGGGGGAGCTGGTTGTCACTGGGATGCTCTGCGTGGAGCCTGGTTCTCCCCTGAGGTCTGTGCCACCTTCTGCTAAGAACCTACTTTAAGACAGAGAGGGACGGGGTCTAGGGCAGGGCCAGCAGCCTGTCCTAACAGCCCCTGAGCAGTCTTCCCCTCCACTGCTGGGGGGGACTATAAGGTCCACACCAAGGAGTCGGGGTGCCCAGGTGCTTGGCATGCCAGCCTGAGGCCTCAAGAACATGGTGCCTGCACCAGTTCAGGTGGCAGCACGGTGGCAGCTGGGCGCCGTCTGTAAAACACCATGAAACACAGACACCCTGAATCAGGGACAACTGCATCCGCAGTGGACAGGACCAATGACACTACAGGCACATGCGTCCAGGGTGAAAATCAGTTGGATCAAATGGTTTCCCAGCAACTGTCACTTTGTTCCCTGTTCGTTTACTCAGCCGCTGCCTGTGTGCGTTACCGGCCAGTGGCAGCAGGTTCCAAGGCTGAAGAATATACTGGGATTGGAAACAAATGTTGATGTGTACAGAGGATTATTTAAAGAGAACGGAAGGCTGACAAGGCCGACACGGCACAGTCTTGACAACCGCTAAGTTTGGGAGAAGGGCAGGGGGTTCTTTGTGTTGTTCTCACAGCTATTCTGTCAGTTTGAAATTATTTCAAAATACAAAGCTTAAAATATACACTGGGAGAAAATTCCAAATTCAGACAATTCTTTTCCCTCCGAGGAACCAGCGGCAGACAGGGGCCTGGGCTCCTGCTGGGGTGGTGGCTTTGCCAAGTGTCCTGTGCTGGTGGGGCTGGGCCACCTCCCTCCTCCTTCAGCACCCGCAGAACTGACACCATGCGCAGTGTGGCCTCCAAACAGGACTGTTGGTGGGATGGGGCGGGGCCTGGGCGTTTCCCAGCGGGCAGCCTGTCTCCAAGGCCAAGCTCCTGGCAGGCCCGCTTACCTGACTGGCCGGCGGAACTGCCGGCCCTCGGAGGAGCCCACAGTGGGCTGATAGGCCCCAAAGATGAAGTCCTCGTTGCCCCAGGTATCTTCTTTGTGAATTAAGGAGCCTGTGATTTAGGGAGGGGCAGTCCAACTCTATTGTAGCTGTAGAACTCTATTTTTAAAAAGCTGAACTGGCAGCTTGCCAGGAAGACACAAGCCGATGAAGCTGCTTTGCAGGAGTCGGGGTGAGGAGCTGGGCTCCACATCTCCAACCCCAGCGCCCAGAAGGCCATCGGGAAGCTGCTACAAGTGCACTAGTGGGGTCCCGCCCCACGTCCTCTAGGTGAGGCCAATGAGCTACTTGTGTAACGAGAACGATTCAACAGGTAGCCCCAGGGCCAACGCTTTCAGAAACACTGCAGTGGTTTTGAAACTGTGAGCTGCTACCTATGAGCAGGTGCAGAAACTGATTTAATGAGTTGCAAGCAATGTATTTATAAGTCAAATAGCATATAAATAAAAAAGCAGTATTAAACGTGGTAATTATGATTTCATAACTCTTGTCTTAGTTATAAATGTACACAATAAAAAAAAATAAAATAAACATGCACAATAATGTGTACATGCCACGATGTAAAGCTTATTTCTTTTTACGGGTTGTGGTAGGAACCTGCTTTGGGGGTCCCCCACTCCACCTCCCTGCCCCACAAGCCTTCTCACCCTGTGGCCTCTGGTACTTCCTGTCCAGCTTGAACTCCCGGTGCTCCCCGGGGTCCGGACGAGCCAGGTGTTTGGAGGCAGAGCCTCGGCCCAGCAGCTCATCCAGTTTGGAGCGAGCAGGGAGGGGCCCTCCCCTGCAGGGTGGAACACAGGGCTCGTTATGTGTGCATACGAGGGGCTCCTGGGGGGCCCACGCTGTACCCACCCTCAGCTTCTTCCCAGGCCTGAAGCAGCAGCCTGGCCAGGGATTCTCCCCTCCTAAGGACCCTTACTGGTCTCCTGTCTGCCTCCTCTCTGCTTTGGGGCTGTCTCCAAACCCTAGGGTGGCCATGAGGTCGTCCTCATCGTCAAAGAACAATTCTTCTTTCTTTCGGACAGGGGTGTCCCCAGGAGTTAGAGGAATGGAGGGACCTAAGATTCAGAACACAGGGCACAGTGCCCAGTTGTCTTGCCCTCCACTGTGATGTCTGGATGGGTGGAGGGACACGTTTCTCTGCCACCTTGACTTTTGGATGGGGTAGCAGGCATTGAACACATCTGGTTTGCCCACAAGACCTGACCAGACCCCAACCCTGACCCACTCCCAGGCTTGCACACCCCACCCCAGTTCTGAGAGATGAATAATCTTTTGATCCTGGATCTTGGTCCTGAGACACGCCTGGTGGGCGTGTTAACAGGCTGCCTACTGCATCTTCCTTGGAACAAGAAACAAGCCCACCCTCCCTACCTTGATCTCTGGCTAGGGCTGGGCTCTTCTCAGAAGCGGCTTTACTCTCTGTCCCAGGCGGCTTCTTGGTGATTCCTTCCTCATCATCAGAGAGAAGTCCTGCCAATGGGTCTTCCACATCTCAGGGGCGGAAGGGAAAGCACAGGTCAGACCGCACCCTTGCTCCAGAGCAAGCTCTGTACCGTGCTGGGGGAGCTACTGTGTTCTTCCTCCCAGCTGCTCTGACGGAGAAACAAGCCCCTGGGCACCGGGAGGGGCCTGTGTGAGGGGGGCCTCTGACGCAGATGGGGCACACAGGGAGAGGGATTGGGAGAGCCCCGAAGGCCTGACTCTGCCATGCTTGCCCGTGACCCCAGACGCTGCTGCCTGCATGGCCTTCTGGAAATGTCCCTGGGCATCAGAAGAGAAGCCAAACATCTGTGTGTTCATGAAGGGAAAGGAATTTTCCCTATACTTTATAAAATCTTCAGTTTGACATCTGGTTTCAAAGTCCTTGCAAATAAGCTTCCCAATTATCCAGGTGAATACACATAATTAGTCCCTCCCTGGAATCATGAGGCAATAAATCAGTGGCACCAGCGTTGGCTCCTTGTCTGATATACACAGCAGCTCGGCTGAGGTCAAGCAAGTAAGTGTTGCCATGGCTACTCCACCCCCAGACTGGAGTGTCCCAGAAGCGTGACTGAGACCCATGGTACCTTCAAAAGAAAACTTCTTGTACTGATGCCCAGAGCTGCTGGGAGATGGAGACGGCTTCATGGTGGGAATGGCATCTCCTGTGGAAAGCAAGGAGAAGGCAAGGCCTGGGTCTGTCCTGGCCAAGGTTCTTCCATAAATGGGGCCATGGGAGGGCATGGACTTCTCCCACGTGGAGCTGAGGGCTTGTGGCCGTGGACACAGCCATTCTCACACTGGCTTCTGGCAGGGAAACAGAGTCTGGAAGCTGCCTGCCCCTAGTCATAAGGCACTCCAGAGACATGGGTTTGGGAGATGCACAGGCTACCATAACTTCTCAAACACTGATAGCTTCTCCAGGAGCTGCCATGTTGGACTTAGAGGGACTGGAACAGCCCTAGGAAGGAAGCTCAACTTGTCCCCCTCCCCCACTATAATCACTCATAGACACGAGCAGCTCCTAGCCTCTCCGTCCCAGGCAGAGAAAACCCTCAGGACTGGAAATCTTCCTTCTAAGCACCTTCCACATCCCCAAAGCTCCCCAGATATGAAGAACTATGTCCTACTCACCCTTCTCATTGGCTGTTAACATATTGGCAGGTTTGGGGTTGCTAGGCAGCTCTTCCTTCCCAGTTGTAGGGCTTTTGCTAGAAGCTAGATGAGACTTCTTCAGACCTAGCAGATCGGCATCCATGTCGTCCAGATCCTGGAAAAGCAGGAAGGAGGGAGGAATCCCCACAGGCACTCAGATGGTGGTTGCTAGGTGCCTCCATGCTCCCAGCAGCCTGGTGGTGATGTTGCCTCTTTTTCCACATGGGACAAAAGGGGACCTGGCCAGACGGGTTACAGAACAAGACAGAGGCAGGGCCAAAGCACAGTCCCCACACACTGGCCTCAGGCAGGTCCGGGGCTCAGACTGGGACCCCTAGCAGCTGCGGCCCTGATGCTAGAATGAGAGGTGGTTGACACCTGCTTTCAGCAGCTGCTCACACAGACTTAGCCAGTGTTGAGACTGTCTGCAGAGGGAGCCAAAGAGCAGGGCCCTAAGACTCCCTAAGGGGTAGCTGCTGGGCATGAAAAGGGGCGTGAGACTTTCTGTCCAAAGTCAAGGAAAAACTTGGATTCCTTCGCCAGCCTGGGTCAGGGGAAATGAAGTGCAATTAGAAGCAGAAGTGTAGGTGAATGTTCTATGGTGATGACATTAAAAGCCACGTGAACCAAGCCAGGAGCCACCAGGAGCCCTCAATACAGACCCACCGAGTGACGGTTTTGATAAGGAGGAAGTTGGTACCCCAGGGGCAGAATTGTGAGGAAACAAAGGAAAATGAAAAACTACTCAGAAAAAGATGAGCTGGGATAGAGAACAGAACCAAAGGTGAGCAGCGTGGGGGGTGGGGGCTTAGCTCATGGTTCTGGAATGAGACTCAAAAGTCACCACCAAAAACTGCGCCAGAGGACTTAAGGGTCCAGCTGGCTCCCCTGGGAAAGAGCGATTTCAAGCTGAGGTTAGAGAGGTTGAATCTGGAGCCAGGAAGGGAACAGACTGCAGTTCCTCAGGGCCCCACAGGGCTGAAAGCAAGTGCTCAGCCTCGGCCCAGACGGACCAGGAGACATGTGTTAGCCAGAGGGGCTCAGGTCAGGCAGCAGGGCGTTGGTGGAGGGTGGAGGGAGAGGAGGGAGAACTAAGGGTGACTGGAGGCTTCAGACTCCGGCCATACCACCAGAGCATGGAGAGATTAGAAAGTCTTCAGAATTTGTCTTAAACTCCATTGCCAAGATTATCTTAGGGCTTGATCTGATCGAAGGACAGCTGTACTGAGGGGCACTGGGCAAGGGGTGTAGGGAGAAAGAGGGAGAAAGGTTAAGAATAAGCTTTAGAAGAGATAGTCTCCTCCTCTTTCCCAAGGGGGGACGCAGCCAGGTAGTTTCCGGTGGTGGTGGGGGGAAGGGGCAGGCCCATGTCACCAGAGGCCCAGGCCTGATGTGTCTCTGGGTAGGTGCATCTCTGCAAGCCGGGAAACCAGACTCACCCCCAGAGGGGCGGAGGGCAATAGCTCAAGGATGAGCTCCATTGTTGCCCTAGGAAGGGCTCAAAACACACTCTTTAGAGGGAGAATGAAGGCCTGGCACAAAATATCAGCACCCCAGCCCACGAGCTCCCAGAATGTGCAAGCTGCTTCGTTACCTTCATGGCCTGGAGCAAAGCCTGTGGGTCTGCCTCTGAGACATCGGAAACCTAAGTCCCCAGGAGGGTAAGGACATGTGTTAGTCAAGGCCCTTCAAAGCTCAGGGCTCTGGCCCCCTGCAGCGCTGCTTCTGTTAGGGCCGGAGCAGAGCTCTGCCCATGGGGCATCAACAGGAACTTCCCGCCCTCCTGTGGGGTTGGGTGTTTTTTGAAGTTGACCTGCCCAGGTATGGAGACCAGAAAGTGCTGCCACTTTCACTTCCTCCCAACCGGAAAGACCACTTCCATTGGGCTGCACTGTTCTGACTCCAACAGGACTCAACCACACCACTTCCCATCCCTGTGACTGGGCAGCTGCGGAGTTTATTATGGAAGCTCAGTTCCAAGGGGCAACATTCAAGGCTGCAGCAGATGCCAGGAGCTCTAACTTCTAGGTCATCTCACTGGTGGGAAGGAAGAGGATGTGGCTTTGGGCACTTGGCAGCCCTTGGGTATTGTTTGGCTTTAAGAACAAACTGGCTTTGCAAGGCCTTCTAAACTGTTCTGTGAGCAGCCCCCCGGCCACCACACCCAGCTCACTGTCTCCGGGGTAAGTAGAGAGGGTGGGAGGTAGGGACTGGACCAGGCTCACCTCGGCGTCAGCTCCTGCCAGGTCTGCCATGGTGCTGTAGGCATCGTTCTCCAGGAGGGACCTGCAAAGGGGCGGCATCAGCACCCACCTGCACCCCCAGGGTACTAGGTGACTCCAAGAAAAGAAGGGCGGCTTCGAGAGTCCACGTGAGCTTGGAGAGACACTCCTCTCCGGGAGAGCAGAGTTTCTGAAAGGGATTTCACAGGCCACCTAACGCTGTGATTTTTAACTTTTTAAAAAAGGAGTAGAGCCTCTTTAAAATCAAACTATTGAACACAACAAGTAAGAGAGAAAAACAGATCTGCTTTAGCTAAAATGAAGGTGGAGTGGAAAATTCAAAAAGCTCCCCCCTATTGCTCAATTGTCAGAACCTTAGAAGAACAAACAACCCGAACATCACCAATCTAGGCCAGTCCTCTTATTCTGAGGATAAGGAAATTGTGGCTCAGAGATTCAGGAACTGCCCAAGGTCACACAGTTAAGTAGCAGCTGTAAGACTACAAGCCAGGACTTCTGCCCTCCAGTTCCGACCTCCTTCCCCTCACCCAGGTTCCAGGGAGGCAGAGCGTCTGGATGGAACTGGGTTGTGGATCCCACCCATCCTGTGCTTACTTTGCTCTAGTCCTTGCAGAAGGGAGCGTGTGGGCTCCACCTGTGTTATCTCTGGCACGTGAAGCGATTTTAACAGGCTTCTCAGGTGGTGTCACTGGAAAAAAAGAAAACAGAGATGTCATTTGGCTACAGAGAACTGGAATGAAGGTGAGAAGGTTCCCCACCAAGTTCCCCACCAAGCTGTTAACCAGAACTTCGTATGGGAAGAAGGGCCCCTATGGAGGAAGGAAACAGGCCCGATACGCAGGCTCCAATGTTATCCCTTGAAAAACCTGAATGGGAGAGAGGATGTGATATTTCCAAGCAGGAAGTCAAGCCTAAACGCCAACTGATGACACATGAAGAACCCACTCCCACCCCAGCCCACAGGAATGCAGGAAGAACAACGCACTTCCAAGGCCCAAAGCTGTCAGTTGGAACACACGGGCCTGTGCTTGGTGGGTTCTCCTGGGCCAGGTGTGGGGAACCTCAGCCCGGCTGTCCCTGCTGTCCCCAGTGAGCTCTGCAGGACCCTGAAGTCCTGCCCCTCGGAGCACCAGAGATGGACACACAGGGTAAGGGACTAGTCTTCGGAATAATAGAAACTCTTACAACGCACCAATTAAACAATGGGCAAAGAATCTGAATAGACCTTCTTCAAAGAGAACAAACAAATAGCCAATAAATGCATGAAAAGGTGCTCAACGTCATTTTAGTCACTAGGAAGATGCACACCGAATCCACAACAAGATGCAACATTTCACCCAGCAGGAGGGTTAGAATCAAGCAAGCAGACAATAACGACCATCGACAAGGACGTGGAGAAACCGGGACCCTCCCACCCTGCTGGTGGGAGCGCAAAGCTGTACAGTGGCTGTGGAAGTAGACCGGCAGTTTCTCAAAGAGTGAAACAGGTTCCATATAGTCCAGTAATTCCACTCCTAGGTTTATACCCCAAAGCACACAAAAACCTGTGCATAAGTGTCCCTAATACCATTATTCATAATGGCCTAGGCAAAATGTGGCAACCACCCACAGGTCCATCAGCTAATGAACGAACAAACAAAATGTGGCATATCCACGCAATGGGACGTCGCACAGCCATGGAGAGGAATGAAGAAAGGGACCTTGAAAACAGATAAATGAAAGAAGCCAGACACAAAAGCCATACACTGTGTGATTCCATTTTATACAAATTGCCCAGGTGCAGCAAACCCATAGCGAAGTAGATTAGCGGTTGCCTGGGGCTGGGAGAGGAGAGAATGGGGAGGGAGTGCTCATGGGCATGGGGTCCCTTTACGGGGTGATGAGATGTTCTGGAATCAGACTGTGGCGATGGTTGTATGACTCTGTGAATAAGTAAAAGCCGTTGAAATGTACACTTTAAAAGAGTAAGTTTTATGTGAATTATGTCAATTAAAAAAAAACAAGCCTAAATCAGGGGATTCTGGGAAGGGGCACTTACTCTCATCCGCCAGGAGGTCACCAAGGACATCAGCGATGGAGCCTGGAAGAGAAGGGGCGGCACCATGACTTCAGGAGGAGGGAATGGTCCTACAGCCTCCCACCTTGAAACCACTCCCGGGACCTCAGGGCTCACAGACGATGGACCTCAGGCTTAGCTCTGTCCTCACTGGCCACGAGACGTTTTCTCACTCTCTGGCAACAGGCCACGCCGCCTCACTGAAACACCCCAAGGGGACGGCTGCGAACGACTTGCTCACAGGAAGATGGCGAAGATTTTCAGTGGAACCCACTTTCTGTTTGACACACTGGCCACCAAGCCAGCCTTCCAGACTCTGAACAAAGCCCAGCGCGCTTCTTTGGGAAAAGTGTCCAGGATTTCTGGACATATAAGCTTCTCTCCTACCAATACCCTCCTAATCCCCTTCCATCTGAGAACCCCCAGAGCTGGTCTGGAGGCACCCTCCCTCGGCCCCTTCTCCCTGGCACGTGGGAACCTGAGTGCGAGTACTGAATTCGTTCTCACGTGCAGCTGGAGTGCCTTCACCACCCTCACCCGACCGCGTACTTCTAGGTACAGAGCCCAGGAGAAGGGCTTTCTTCCCAAGTCCCACCCCTCGTTTATTTCTGAACTGCTCTAAGGGCCAATGAGGCAGCATAAGGCGCCCTCTAAAAGACCAAAACTGCCCATGGAATTAGGAGAAACCACCACGGACATTCGGGCCCAGACATGGACCCAAGGCGGGGGGATTATTTTTGGCTTAAGGGTGATGTTCAATCTCTCCACTCACCTTTCAATCCCTTCTTGGTCTTCGGTGGCTAAAATGAGAAAAACACATCACTTTTAAGAAATCAAACAACGAACGTTATGTTGAAACCGAGAACGCACAATGAATTGTTTTGCCTTTTGCCGAGTCACCAGTGGTAAAAGGAGCATGGATGGCATTTAGAGACAGAAGCCATTCATGCTTCTCCCAAGTTTCTGAGAATAGACTCATTCAAAGAGTAGAAAGAGCCTTGGCCAACAGAGGATGCCACTATGGGTCCCCACCCCCACCCCCATTGGGGACAGAAGTCTCCCCTTTTCCCTGAATTCCAGACGCCACACACCAACCCTCCCAGCCGGGACGTAAAGTGACTGGGAATGTTTTCCTCTATGCCATATCTCGAACTCAATGCCAGGGACAGACTTAAAAATGCTTTCAGCTGGACATGCAGAGGCTCTAAAGAAATGCCTGAAGTTCGCTATCAATGCACTTCCACCACCCTTGTCCAGGAACCACATCCCGGTCCTCCTCACCCAGCCCCCACAGCACTCCCTGCAGTCAAGATCTTGGGGGTGGGGGCCAGTTCACATTTCCAGGCATTTTACTCACCATCTCCAGGCTCTGGGGGCTGCTTGCAGCGCCTTCGCAGCGCCGCCCAGCTCATCTGAATTCTGCCCAAATTCACCAGGCCCCTGCTCCCTGGTGAAGAGAGGGAAAGAGATTGCTTAAAAACGATGTAGCCTTAACCGTGCTTGGGTCCAAGGCCTATCAAGGCTTCTCTCACTTTACTCATTCCAGAGGTCACGACCTATTTCCCTAAATTAAAACTTCCTTATGGGGGAGCAATTCCAATGAGAAGCAAAGTGGTGTGAGCAATTGGGTGGGCGTTGGGAGGCCTGGAGATCCCGCGAATAAAGGGCAGTGCTCCTCGGAAAGAAGATGCGGGGGGACGGCAGGTTCCCATCTCAGGAAGGAGGTGCCTGGCACTACAGCCTGAGTGCTGGCTACTTCCTGGCCGTGCATATTCCCACTGCCGGTGTTCAGTTTCTTTTTTCACACTAACCATAAATCCGACTAGCCCCATTAACAGAGAACTGTGTCCTTCAGAGTTATCACTCTCTGCCGCCCGACCCCCGACCATGTCACCAGAGACTCGGTCAATTTCGGTAACCGGCCTCGGAAGAGGGGAGTCGGAGCGGGTCGTCTGTTTCCTTGGTGCTGGCCTGTCCTGTTATGAGAACGCAAAGGTTCTCTGGGGTTACACACAGGGGCCGCTCTGAAGGTTCGTGTTTCTCTTTCTCTATAACGGCATTTTCACGACCTCGAAGTGCCAACTCGCTGTGTCCCACACGACGTCCAGGAACTTCCGGTCAGCCCCCCGCGGATCGTGTGCCAGCCTCCTAGATCGCGGGAAGCTCTCGCAGAGGCTAGCGGAGGCTCCGGGGCCCCAAGTACCGTCATGTCCTTGCGTCTGCTCAGCCGACTGCGGGCTAGTCATTTTAAAATCCCGAGCCCGCCCCTTAACGAGGGCCCTCCCGAAGGCACCCCTCAGTTCCGAGTCCCCGCGCCCCTCCACGCGTTACCTTTCCGCGCGTCCAGCCCCTCTCGACCGCCGCGCAGCTTACGATGCTCCCAGCCCGTGAAATACCGCGGGTTACGCGCCACTGCCTTCAGAGGCGCAACCGCTGGGACTTGTCCGAGCCATAGCCGCGGGTCCGCAAGGCCCTGGAGCCCACCTCGGTCAAGCCTCCCGCCTCGGAGCCCAGCGGCCGCCCACCTCGCAGTCCAGCGGCCCCCGCCAGAAAGGCGAGGCGCGAGGCATCCTGGGAGTTGTAGTCCGCGTCCCGCTCACCTGCCGGAGCCAAGGGAGCAGGGGGCGCCAAAAATAAACTACACTTCCCAGGGTTCCCCGCAGCCGCCGTTAGTCGAGACACAGCCTGGACTTGCGGCTCCGCGCGTTGCTAGGAGCCGTCAAAACGCCACTTGGTGAAGAAGAGTCCTCGCTCCAAGGCCTTCTTTCTTCTGCCATTCCTTGGAGGCCACGGCTCCAAGACCGAGCACTCTTCTGAGGGCTGGCTCGTGACGGGGACGGTGTGAGGAATGTGTTAAAATTGAAAGATTGACACGTCAAAACATAATTACGTATTTATCCCACGTTCCAAAACTTAGAGAAGTGGCTGCGACCTTCCTGTTCAATGAAGAAAATCCAAGGTGCAAAGCCAGCATGAAACCCAAAGCCATCACCAATTAAGACATAACACATTTTAGTGTTAAATACAGATTTTTATCAAGGGTCTTTCAATTTTGCAAAGGAAAAAAGGGTTAGTGGTTTGGCTTAACCGCAGGCCAGGCAGTGCAGGCTGGTCACCACTGTCTAACCCTGAGTGACTCGCCCTGGACCCCTGCACCTGCTCCGCACTCCCGCGCCCGCTGACAAGTCCAGCCAGGGATGGGTAGCTATGCACGCTAACTGCACCCCGTCAGGTAGAAGCCAAACTCAAACCCCAACAGTAAAAGAAGAAAAGGGTAGCAAAGTAATTATACACTCCAAAGCATACAAGTCCTACCCTTGAATGCACAGCAACTGTGAATAAAATGGTGTTTACAAAGTAGCTGTCAGCAGTCTGAATATTATGTGGAAGAAAGATCACACAGTCGTTACCTAATCTGTGAAACAGTCAACAGTATTGTAGCAAAAACAACTCACTTGGGTTCAGAGTTTGTAAAATCACGTCCAACTTACCATGATCTTCCTGAGATAATGAATGGCTCACTGAAATTCAAAGCAAAATCGAACGAACAAAAACCCTCTGGAATCTAGGAATTTGCAGGTCTGCAACAGCTAACATCTGGTAACTAGCTCCAAAGGTTCCTTGTATGTTTGTTTACTATCACAGACCACAGAATAAGTTACTGAACATTTCAGTAAGTATGTACAGTTAAAGGCAAAACTCCACTACCAACATTTTAAAATGAAAAATCATTTTAGTCATTTACATATGACTTGGTCTAATCCTCCAAGAATGGAGTAATGAATATTCAACTAGCTGAGATGGTCCCTGCATTTTCCATGAAAATGATCAAAGCCGTTATCAGAGCCAGGAGAATCAACAAGAGTCCAGGTCTGGGGTGACTAATCTGTTTCCAGCTCTGCTCCTCTCTCCAGCTGCAGAAGCAGCTACTGCTGGAAGACAACCTATATAACTCCAGGCCTATCTTCCCCACATGTAAAAAGATCAGCATCTGTTACAATCCACCTGCATCTATTCTCTTCCTTCCTAGTAAGATGGAAAGAACTCAGATGGGGGGAGCTGGGACTAAGCCACACTCTCCAGGGAACTCTAGGATCGTCAACTTGAACCGTTACATTTCTCCCGCTAGAGCTCTTCGCTGAAGGAAAAAAAAAAAAGGAGCCAAGGATTAAGATCTAACGTGTTAACATCAGGAATTACAAAATGCCTCCAGATATAAAAATTATGAAATTACAAGTAGTGAGTTCTCAGAAAGCGTGTAGAGTTAATGTTGCAATTCAAGTGTTCGGAAATAAACTGGTACTTGAGCAGTGTTTGTGCTGGAAACAAGAGCAGAAAGGGCCCCCAGGCTTTGGGAGCAAGAGTGTTTGGAGGTGACTAACGTTCAAACACCTCAGCACATACCTAACAGAGCATAAGACAGAGAAAACATCCCTAACCAACCTCAGATTTTCCACGTAGAGTACCATTCAGAGATTTTTTAAAAAGGCTCATCTCAGTATCATGTAATAGAAAAATCTCATTAATTCCACTCCAGTCATTATCATCATTTTGGAGGAGACTAGGTTGAAGTTTATCTTTGTACTCTTTGGAAACAGCTCACAAAAGAACCCAACAAAACCTAATTTACCTATGGCAAACGCTGGCTTCTTGGGGACCATCGACGAATCTTCTTCCTTTTCAGCAGTCAAGTTCTCCTAAACCAACCAGAGCACTCGTGGCTCTGAGACAACTACCGCAATTCTAGCAGGTTTGGTGCTATCGGTTCAGGTGGGTCTCACTCCTTTCTATTTTCATCCTTAGTGATACTCAAACCTAAGAAACCTATCTTCAAATTCTTCATAATTTGAACTCAGGTTTAATTATGTGGTACACTCTTTCCCCCTTTTTTTACTTTATTTCCTTATTGTTTATTCTATTACAGTTCCAGTTTTTTCCCTTTCGTCCCCCTCCACCCAGCCCACCCCTCTCCCCCAATCCCACTGTCCATGCCCACTTGTCACTCATGGATGTTTTCACTAGTCCCTTCCCCTTCCTTCCACTGTTCTCCCCTCCCTCCTCCAGCTATCGGTCTGTTCCTTGTTTCCACATCTCCGGTCCCATGTTCCTCGTTATTTTATTAAATTCCAGTTACAAGTGTGGTCATCCTGTATTTGTCTTTCACCGACTGATTTCACTTAGCGTAAGTGTCCAGTTCCACCCGTGCTGTTGAACAAGGTAGGAGCCCCTTCTTTCTGCTATGCAGTATTCCACTGTGTAAATGTACCGGTTTTTTATCCACTCATTTACTGGCGGGCACTCAGGCTGTTCCCAGCACTTGGCTGTCGTAAATTGTGCTGCTACGGACACTGGGGTGCATAGGTTCTTTTGGTGTTTCAGGGTTCTCAGGGTATATTCCCAGCAGTGGAACTGCCGGGTCAAAAGGCAGTTCCATTTTTAGTTTTCTGAGGAAACTCCCTGCTGTTTCCAGTGCCAGCACCAGTCTGCATCCCCACCGACAGTGCACTAGGGTTCCCTTTTCTCCACGTGCTCGCCAGCACTTATTGATTTATTAATGATGGCCATTCTGACAGGTGAGAGGTGACACTGCGGTTTTCCCCTCAATGTACAAATTACTGAGCTTTCCCTACATCTTTACTCTTTGATTACAGTGAATGAAGTTCAAGACAAAACACTCCAGTATTAATAAAAAATAGTATCAAATATCAAATTTAGTTTTTTATTAGGTTCACGTCATTTCAAACACCCTCAGATCCTGATTCCAGATATTCATCTGTAAGGTATTTAAATACTAATTTTGAAACAGTTCTACATTTACCAGGTGAATACTGAGCAATTTAAATTTACTATTTCCCAGAACCTGAACTGTTAAGATATACCCCAATGAGGTTAACACGGTGCTGTTTTCCTTCAATCTTAACACAATGATCAGTTTATTCCCCTGGTGGAAAGATTAAGGCTTGTGTCAACAGAGAGTACTTCTGCTGGACTTAAAATTCTCCTATTACAGTTCCACTGGGACAGACTGCGTATCAGGTCCCAAGACAGAAGTACATTCCCACTGAATGATACTGTACTCACAAGACTGATTGCAGGACACCTGGTTCCATGAGGCAGATGTCACAGGTACAGGTAACAGGTTAAAAAAGAAACCAAGGATGTGCCGCTTTACATTGATTTTAAGAATAAACTTCCTTAAGAGGTACATTTACCTTTTAAATATAGGATGATTGTGTACATTAGATTTCAGCTGAAAGGACAATTTCGCGATTCAGATAAAGCTCCTAGAAACATACTGGAAATAAAGCCAGACACACAGTAGATTCCATGGAACTTCCATTTATCCTTTAGCCATAATTCCAACCGCATTTTCTGATCCAAAAATCAGAATGCAGGGTTTGCAAACGATTTTTGTTCTACTCCTGGGTGTGAGAGTGAGTAACCTGAGTGATACTTTCACTTTTTGTCATGCCAGGCACTGTCACCTCCAAGCACTTTAATGGTTTGGGCCAAAACGACAGAACTCTGAGGTGAAATCCAGATTGTTCCGGACCATCAATGCGGCCACTAGAGTGGTGGCGAGCAGAACCGGGAGCTCCCCTATACTTCCTCTCCCAGGGAGGAACCGTGACTCTGGTCTCCTTCCTTCAGCGCATCTTTCAGGAGGTTAGGGGAGGAGGGGGGCGCGGAGATCAAACACCACTGACTGAAGTCCCATCAGCTGTCAGATGTCCTATGTGCTCCTAACTTTGCCACCTACCAAAGCTGGGGACGAAGGGAGTTGCAGTGCTGCTACTACTGCAGTGACAATTTAAGGACCCTTCAAACGGAAGATTCATACCCAGCTGCGCAGGACAGTGGCCCTGCTGAGGAAACCCTTGTGTTGGAGAAGCGCTACTGGGAGCAGGTGGGAACACTGCGTCTGCGACCGAGGGCAGGCGGGCGGGAAGCGTGCCGAGCACGAATCACACACACCAAATCTCCTGATGAGTTTATTTCCCCCAGTCCGGTTCTTCAGTCCTGCTTTTAAGCCAGGGCCCATGTGGGCACAGTAGGGTATTTAGCAGAAAGCTTACAGGGGTTCTACCCCACTTAAAAAATACCTTTGCTAAAAAACACATATATCCAGTGATTAGCAATTAATATGTGAAAACATTAACTACTTAGTAGTTAAATTCTACTAATTATCAAAAGTTATGGCCTACTGGGACCAGCAGTGTAGCAAAGGGAAGACATACTGCATTTCTTTAAGTTTTTTCTGAATGCTTAAGAGGCCTCTTTCAATGTTAATTGCACTTAAAACACATTGGTTTTTTCATTTAATCTCTGAAAACTGTTCATTTTTTTCCTTCATTTATAAAGAGGAAAAGGGTCAATTTATCATTTGCCCAATAGTTCTGATTCGATAAAGATTCTGCGCAGATCTGTGTGACGTACGGGGTGAGTGGACGGGTCCAGCTGCTTCCTGGAGCAGAGCGAACTGGCTGCTTGACAGTCACAGCTTGGACTGCAGGGGCTTCAGGTACTTGTAGAAGGATTCGTGGACCTGCAGGGAAGGGAGAGAGGCAGTGACTGGTAGGGGGCTTGCAGTGTAGAAGAGCACACTTTTAACCAAGACATTATCAGAATCTTATTTGGGTCCTGATCCAAAGAAATTGAAGGCATGAAAAAACGGAACTGAGCCAATTGGGAAAATCTGGACATTGAGTAGTTCATGATATTAAAGAATTATTAATGTGTTTAGGCGTGAGAATGGTATTGTGGTTATGTTTCTAAAAAGAACCCTTATCTTTCAGAGATACATACTGAAACATCCATGGGTGAAACGACCCTGGATTTGTTCTGAAATCACCCTCAGGAGGAGGGGTGAGGGCTGCTGACAGGTGCTGTGAGCAGACAGGCGCTGAAGCCTGAGAAGGGCCGTGGGGCTGCGCCATGGTGTCGTTTGTGGGTCTGTTCAAATGTTTCAAGTAGCCACCAGTCAAGGAAACGAAACACCTGCTTACCGAGGGAGCGACCCAGTTCCCTTCCGAGCCTGCTGCTTGAACTAAGTGATGTCCGACGCGAGCTCTCACAGCTGGACCATGCTCAGAGGTCTTTCCTGTCTTAGGGTCTTAATTGAGAATTCAAAAAGTAAAAGAAAAGACAGCGTTTTCTACCTCTGTTTTGTTCAGCGGGGAAGACTTGGCCCACTCAAACAAGTTCTCATAGACGTTCCCGTCATAGCGGCCAAGCACAGAGCCCAGCGACACATCCTGGAAATCAAACGCATCAACCAAAGCAACGGCATCTGGGCGAATGACAGTCAGCAGCTCCTTGATGCGCTGGTGCACCTGGGTGACCTGAGAGTCTGTCAGGATGTTCTCCTGGAAGAAGCAGAGCAAGCAAACGATACACAGGTGCGGGCCCAACTCGGTTTATAGTTGTGACACTCGAATTAAGAAAGCTAATTCATCACAGCCTGTGCCCCTGTTTTCCATATGAACAACTGTAACCTACTACAACTGTAAACCACCCCTGTATCTAGACAGATACATTATACGCATGTGTACTTATAAAGCAGACCAATTATTTTTCTACCAAAAAACAAAATAAAACTTAGGAAAATACTGACCTGAAGAAAATCCCCTGCTTCCTGACTGATTCCATACAGAGAATACAAGAGACATAAATTCCTTAAGACAGTTTGGATGGATTTATCTTGAATTTTGAGGAGCTGTTCTGTAAAGAGCTTAACTACCACATAGTGGCAATGTGCCTAGAAAAAAGAAAGCAGCAGAACGTGAGACCTTTGAAAAGGATCCTCCACGCGGCGACAGGGTTTCTGCCCTCCCCAAACGAGGGTGGGCGGTGGCATAAAGCGTGCAGAAAGGGGGACGGAGAGAGACCTGCCACTGACCCCACTTGCTCGAACGAGGTCTATGGAAGTCAGGTTCCATGCTACTTCCTTGCTTTTTCTGTGACTCACTTCGGTTTGAAGGTTTTTCGCAGCAATTTCTACTAATCTGTTGAGAGTGAAAGAAAGCTGAAGCTGGGAGTAAACGATCCGTGGTGCCCGTGCCTTCCTCCTCTTCCATCAGCAGGCCCTCACCCGAGGCCCCCACAGCAGCCACTCCAGCCCCTGTGGGGGCTCACCTGGCCGCACGGAGTTTGTACGCCTCGGTGAGGCTGTCGGGGCTGCTGAGGTCCACTGAGGTTGGCCAGACTGCCACCTGCTGTGGCTGGATGCGCTGGCTGGGCAGGTCATTCAGGTAGGACACCGTGCCACACACCAATTTCCCCGACTGCACCTGGTCATAACTTTTCATCAGGAACCTAAAAATCATCGGTACATGTGCTTTCAGTAACTCTGCTTCTTGTGAAACAGAAATAAAACAATCTTCAAAAGGCTTTAGGTTCTGACAGATGTTCCACCCTTGCAAGCAGGATCACGAGATAAACCAGTGGGCCGTGGCAGAAGGCAAGACGGCGTCTTTAGGAACAAATGTAATGTGCAGAGAAAACACAGTAACGGGAAGTGAGGAAAAGGGCGTGGACGGTCTTACCAACAGGTAACAGGTAGCTCGAACTAAGACCCTCACCTGGCCGTCTGCAGCATCATGACAGTGTTCTCTCCCTCAAAGGTGCAGGTCGGGGTGAAGGTGACGTAAATGTTGGGAAGCCCACTGCAGTGCGAATAGCCGTGCCCGCCACACGCCATCCGACAGGCCTCGATGGCGGTGTTTGTGGTCCAGGAGGTGAAGGCCTTCAGCCCGGCGGTGAGCGCGTGAAGCTGAAGGGGAAGCCCGGGCCATCAGGACACCTGCGCGCTGACAGTCCCTGTCGCAATGGGAACCACGAAACCCCTCTACCAGGGCCGCCCACTTCCAGAATCGCTGGCCACACACCCAACTGCAGTGGCATGGCCACCACACACGCCCAACTGAACTGGTCTCCTTGGCAAAGAGCCACCCCTCCTGTTCCCTGGATTAACAAATGACCCACGTGGCACAGCACTTCAGAAACTTCAAAGACAAAACCCACACATCCTCATACCTAATCTACTTTCAATCAAAAATTTCTGGGTCTTTTGAGACTACAGGGACTGCTGAAGAAACCCCAATATGCCATTGCCTCTGGACATTGCTAACGGGCAGACAGGAAAGAGAAGGGCGCCCACAGGTGAGCGCGACTCCACATGCACCTCAGGTAGCTCACTCAGGTCCCCGTGGCCAATGTCTTCGTTGATCCGATGGTAGGTCTCCTTCATGTATGCGCCTACGAAATGGAAGGCGTAGGCGGTGGCCAGCAGTGGAAAGAGTTTGTACTGCTGGGTCTGAAAATCCAGAATCTGTGGTTCCGGTTCACTAACGGATATACAAAAAAAGAGAAGAAAAAGAAAATTAAACACACGAACAGCACTTAGTCTGTGCCAGGGTCAGTCTAAGCACGCTGACATATTATATAATCCTCACAAAGACCCTGCCGGCGCTCATGCAGCCAATGAGTGGCAGATCCTTGAACCAGTGAGGCTATTTGGCTGCAGAAGATGCTCCTAAGCACCTCATTAAGCTGTCTCAGGTGGACAGACGTTTCTGGCTGTGAAGTTTGTATCTTTGTCTTTCCAGTATGACTAAGGAAATTATATTTTGTGGCAACTTACAGAATCAAAGTTAGTTAACTTTATAGGAGGAAGAGAATGTGTTTTTTTTTTTTTTAATTTAAAAATTTTATTTATTTATTTTTAGAGAGAGGGAAGGAGAGAGAAAAACCATCAATCAGTTGCCTCTTGCATGCCCCGAACTGGGGACCTGGCCCACAACCCAGGCATGTGCCCTGACTGGGAATCAAACCAGCGACCTTTTAGTTCACAGGCCAGCACTCAATCCACTGAGCCACACCAGCCAGGGCAGAAGGCAATGTTAAAACTACCTAACCCGCTAACTAGATGGGTGAATACACTACTGAAATATTTTTACCACAATTATGGAAAAGACCCAATGCACAGAGTTAAATATCTGAAGACTAAGATCTGCTCTCATCAATTTCGTTATTCCTTCTTTAAGAGTAAAAGGGCTGCCCTGGCTAGGTAGCTCAGTTGGTTAGAGCTTCATCCCGATACACCAAGGTTGTGGGTTCTATCCCTGGTCAAGGCTTTAAAAAAAACAAAACAAACAAACAAAAAAAGTAAGAAGGTTATCTGGGAGTCATGCCCAAGTGAAAGGCAGTAGTAGGAGTGAACTATGGGCACGAACACAACAGGGAATCAAGTTTAATGTCATTGCCCTGGCTTCTGTGACTCAGTGGATTGAGCACTGGCCTGAGAACTGAAATGTCACCTGTTTGATTCCCGGTCAGGGAACACGCCTGGGTTGCAGGCCAGGTCCCCAGCTGGTAGTGTGCAAGAAGCAACTGATCAACATTTCTCTCACACATTGATGTTTCTCCCTTTCTCCTTCCCTTCCCCACTCTCTAACAAACAAATAAAATCTTTAAAAAGAAAAGGTAAAATGACAGACACATACTTCTTAAAAAAATAAAGTTTAATGTTACTTTTACCGTGCCCGATTTATAGTTGTAACATTTTGCACATTTCATGTACAGAGCTCAAGTAGTGTTACTGTTTCTCTTAGAAGGTTAAAAATAACGAGGCGGCACTCTCATCCTTTTCACGTATGAAAAGGAAGTCTAGGTTCTAAGTAGCAGACCCAGCACACTGCTACCTTAATTGATTTTATACCATAAAAGTCTTCCCTATACCGTATTCGGGTAACTGATATTTGAATGGGCTTCAGGCCAGGTCTCCAGAATCGCACCCCCTTCAGACCCCACCCTTACCCGGGCTTGATTTCAGACTGGTGCCTCACGGCGCTGTATCGGACGGCGATGGTGCACGCCTTGGCCAGAGAGCGAGCAGCTTCCCCCACAAGGAAGGACCTGACAAACACCATGGTCCCGTAGGTCAGCTTGTTACTCACAGGTTTCACGTAGGTGCCATCAGGCTTCACCTGCAAAAAGAACATGGGACGGATGCTTCCTTCTGTTAAACCCACAGCACGGTTTAGGCTGGTGGGTCTCAAAGTGTGGCCGCTGAAACGGAACGGCAGCATTGGCTTTGCCCCAGAACTTGGTTGAAATATAAAATCTCAGTCCTGCCTTGACCGGTGTGGCTCAGTGTGTTGGGCATCATCCCACAAAGCAAAAGCTCACTGGTTCAATCCCAGACCGGGGCACATGCTTGGGTGGCAGGTTTGGCCCCCAGTCGGGGGATGTATGGGAGGCAGACAGTCTGTGTTTCTCCCTCCCTTCCCCTCTCTAAAAATAAATAAATAAAATCTTTTAAAAAAGTCTCAGTCCCCACACTGACTTATTAAATCATAAACTGGGGGCCAAGAAATCTGGATTTCAGCCAACCCCCCAGACAATTCTAACGTGCCCTGGGGTTTGAGAGCGCCAGTTCGGCAAACTAGAACATGCTCTCCGTGCCTGCCAACAGCCTCTGGTTTCACCGTCATCATTAAAGAAGCATCAGAGGTAAAACTACGTTATGACCTTCCAGAGACAGACCCCTCTTGACCCTGTGGTTATCAGCAGCCTCAGCAACCCCTGAGCTTGACACCTCCGCCGCCGCCTCGGTGCTGACATACCTGGGCGTACCTCATCAGCATGTTTTCCCTGGGGATACGGTAATGGTCCAGCTTCAGGTAGCCATTGTCCATCTCATCATAGCCAAATTTGGGGCCAATGTCACCAACGGTGATGCCTACCTCAGGAGAAGGGAAAGCCACCAGGTGTTCACGCTCTGGAACCCCGGCTGTCCCCACTCCCCTTTAGTTGTGTATTGTATGTTCTGCAGAAGGTAAGTGCTCAGTTTAAGTTTTCTCCCCAACGTCGGATGAACGATTCTAACCTGGCAAAGGCTTGTGGGTTCCGATTTCTCGAATGGGTACAATGAAGGCATGTAATCCATAGCATTTCCCCTTCGTGTAGAGCTGGGCAAGCACTATCGCATGATTTGAAGTCTTTCCAACTGTCACGTCAAAGAAAGAAGAGAGAGAAGTGAGCAACCATCCTTACATGTTCAAAGGACAGAAACAGAAGAAGGGAGAAGAACATCCATTAACTAGAACACTGGGCTCCATCAGCAAAGGGTGAGTGGAGAGCTGGTCTCAGGGCAGCGCCACACCTGTTTCCAGAAGCGAGTCCACTTAAGCGGACAGTTACCAAAACTTGTGGGATGTTGGCAGCGCAATCCCAATGCGATAACTGGCATAGAACACCGGGTAAGGTCAAGGTGGATTCGATAGCAACCCGTTTTAGAAGACAGCTCTACTTTCTTTCCTAGTTATTTACTCATTTACATAAAACACTTATAGGATAACCAGTAAGAACATTAAATTACTTCCTTTACCTCCCTTAAGGCAGCGCTTTCCAAAACAGAAGCAACGAACCACATATGGCTATTTACATTTAAATTCATTATAATTAAATAAAACACTCACTTCCCTAGTCAGGTAGCTACATTTCAAGTGCTCAGCAGGTGTACATGGCCGGTGGCACCTCTATGGAGCTGCAGAGATGGGGAGCATTCCCACCACCGCTGGCAGCTCCGTGGGCTAGAACTGCCTTGAGAGATTTCTGGTTAGTACATCCAGAAATATTCGTCTTCTTTGTGAATGCTAGTTTTTTTCTCATGAAAATGTAACAGTACAATTAAAATACATAACGTGAGTAACAAAAATCCTTCGAGCACTAACGTCATCTGAAACACACACCCTAAGACAATGACTCAGAATGCAAGACATTAAATAAGTTTCATGTCAGACTTACTCTCCTAATAAATATTTGGAAACAACTCAAGTGTTTTCATTATGGAAATGACTGACCAAACAGGGGATACGAAGTTACCTTAATGACGGCAGTGGGAACTATGCTAAGACACGGAACTGTGCAGACGAAAAACTAAGAAAAGCAGAGTGAGACAGCTGTCCTTTCTGCACTTGGTCCACCGTACAAATGTCTGAAACACGTATCACAAGGGACCAAGAAATACTGAATTGCTTAGAACAGTTTAACCCTTGTAAAATTATATTCTCATATAAACTCTACCTCTGAAACATGATCTTATAATAAATCTTCAAAACATCCTAAACTGTAAAAAAGTTCACTTACGTCCCCCAGGCCACCACTTGATGGAGGTCACAGTTGGACTATTGAGAATAAACTCCTGGGTTTCAGGGTCATAAGTGGCTGTGGTTTCCAAGCCTCGAAGATGAGTTCCTAAGGAAATAAATTACACTGACTTCAGATGGAACATGGGGAAAGATAGGTACGGGGTAAAATCTCCCGTCCAGTTCTTTAAGGCAGGGGTGTCGAACTCATTTTCACCGGAGGCCACATCAGCCTTGCGGACGCCTTCAAAGGGCTGAAATAATCTTAGGACTGTATAAATGTAACTACTCCTTAACTGTTAAGGAGCTGAAATTACATCCGGCCCTTTGAAGGCAATAGGGAGGCTGATGTGGCTTCTGGTGAAAATGAGTTTGACACCCCTGATTTAAGGTCTGATATCTCAGAGAATAACACAATCTGACAATAGTAAAATGTTTTTAGATGAGCTACAAATGGTTGATAACTAAGATACATAATTTCCATGATTTCTGGTAGTATTTACTTATATCAACCAAAAGAAAATGAGAAGGCAGCTTAGAATCATAGTTTCATAGGATCACAGGACACGAATTTCATAGGAAAGTTAACTGCCCTTTTAAATCCGTCTCTAAGTTGTGAGCACACCAGTTTCAACTCACACGATTGTGTTTACCACACCAACTACAAGAATAAGGTAACATGTGACAGGAAGAGACTCTAGTTAAAGGCCTTGTAAATGGAGAATTTATTTCAGAATGATTGCTAGAACGGAAAACAAGATCTTAGAAAGGTGTGACCATTACAGAGGAAAAGACCTCGAACGGTGACTTTGTCCTGGCTGGTTCGTGAGTGGGACCAGGAAGAATTTCCAGTTTCCTGTTTATTGAACAGGGACGGGGAGTCGTGTTTTAAATTCCAATACAAATCTCACTAAACACTCAAGCTCTGAAACCAGACCAACAACAGACAAGGCCCATTCACCTGTAACCAACAACCTCCCCCAGGTGGGAGTCAAGGAAAGACACTTTAGAGTCCTTTCACCAAAGAAGCAGTTTTTTAGGAAAATAAGATAACATTCACAGAACAGATTCTGACAGAACGCTTTTAAATGCACAGATGAAGCATTTAAAATGGTATTCCAGAGTCTTGAAGCCCCTGTAAAGCACTGTTCAGCACCAGCACTAGAAGCCAAAGCAGCTATAAAACGAGGACGAAGTCCCGGAGATGTAAGGAGCAAATGGCAAATACACATTAGACCGGCCGTCCTGAAACCTCTGAGGAGAAAAGGAGGAGCCAAAGCAGATGAATGACAAGCACAGACACCAACTCGGAACAGACTGAAAAAGGCGGGAGGGGGGGGGGCGGAAAGAAAAGAGGTGGTGGTTACAGAGTGGGAACCGAGAGCCTGGAGCCGCAGCTTATCTTATTTTCGGAACTCGGGCTAAGCCGCCTTCAGAACTTTACTGCCTTTACGGACTCAGGCACAAACCACTTCCAGGTATAAAATGCTGCATGTTTTCGTTAAGTAAACCACTCGTTTCCCATCAGCAAATCAAAGAGCACACACGCTATGAATCTGTATTTCTTCTGGAACTGCTGCAAGGCCAGTAACGGATCAGCAGTGAGGGCGCTCGGATGGTAAGGAAGAAAGAAAGACGGGGTCAGATTCTGTATGCACACACGTTCTATGCAACTTCAGGAGCCTGGAAAACCACTTAGTAAGGCCTCCCTTGTAATTCTTGACCTTCTGAAGGGGAACCAATTTTTTTTTTTTAAATCAGCATGTATCTTGATAATGTAACCTTTCATTTTCACTGAGCAAAGCAATGTTTGCGCCAAGACTTGTGTGTTGAAAAACCTGGCTTCTGCAGAGCGCCACACTTGAACAGCTCACACATGGCATGCAGGGCTGCTGTCGCAAACGTGCGGCGGGCACTCCACGCGTGCTAAGCCTACAGCGTCCCGCCCGACCCAGAAGGCAGACTGAATGCACCGTACCATGACCCATCTCTGTCTGGGCGTAAGTGCCAATGATCTCCAAGTTCCAGGCGGGCATGAAGAAGCGCTCCTGCTGTTCCGCAGTCGCCTGGTGAAGCAAGGTGGGCAGGAACATGCCCAAGTGAAGATCCAGAGGCGATGGCCCTCGGTGCGCAAAGCTTCAAAGGAATACCAAGGGAGGGCATTAGAGGAGAGCCACCGGGTGTGAGAGAATCAGCAGTGTGAACAGACAGATCAAGGGAAGGAAAAAAAAACATAAACCTCTGTACATATGAATTAGTTGGGTTGACTTTATCACATATGGGAGCACTGACCCTTTCTGTATTACTTTATAATTCTCGACCTTTTCCGGGTCTTTTATTTTGTTCTGTTCTGTTTTTGAGTAGGCACAAAGTATTGTCATACACTGCTCATCTCTAAAATAATCCAGTTTGGAAGAACTGGCTGCAGATTCCGAAGCCTGTGCAGCAGAAAACCACGTGAGCAAGGCAGAGGACTCCAGGCTTGCCACTAAATCAAAGGAAGTAAAAATCTACAGAGGCCGTAGGGAATGCAGAATTCAGGCTGGACAAGAATTAACTCCGATGAGCGGCTGAGACAGGACACAGAGTGCTCTCAGAGGGAAGCTCTTCCTAGGTACAATTCCAATTATGCAGGAACCTCTTCTGTCCGCAAACACCGGCCCTGATCCACCTTCCTCCACTAACTCTGGTCATTTCATTCGGGTTCATCATAAATATCTAGCCACATGCCTTTGAGACCATTTAATACAAAAACTGACAGTGCTCTTCATCCCAATAAATTTCAGAAATAAAAAAGACATGCAATTTCTAGTGAAGACCATAGTAACTACAAATAATAGATTTATGTGTAACAAGCTCTCCATTACAATTTATGGGACTTGTCACTAACAATAATAAGCATCTTAGCAGTCATTTTAATTCCACTTTCTAAAATCATTCTGTCCCATTTAAATCTGCAGGTGCCTTAGACTTCCGTGTGAATGTCTTTAATAGGAAACAGTTCTACGTGCCTTCCATATGCCCGTGTATTTTTTAATTTTAAAAAATATTTTATTTATTTTTAGAGAGAGGGGGAGGGAAAGAGAGGGAGGGAAAGATCAATGCGTGGTTGCCCCCCGTGGGCCCCCAACTGGAGACCCAGTCCGCAACTCAGGTGTGCACCCTGAGTAGGAATCGAACCAGCAACCCTTTGGCTTGCAGGCTCGCGCCCAATCCACTGAGCCTCACTCACCAGCCAGGGCTGCCCTTGTATTTTTGATGTTACTTGCAATCCATGAGCTTTCAGCTCTACATCAATCAACTCTACATTATTCTTACTATTCTCTTTAATTATCTTAGAAACATTTGTTTTAAGATCTTTCCATTTGTCCCATGTAAGGTGAGGAGGAAAATAATGAAGGCCCACTGCTCAGTCAAGGGCTGACCAAGTCTGTCTTCCAACTGGGTGGCTGTGCTTTCAGCTAACCAACCACATTAAAAAAAAAAAAAAAAAAAAAAAAAAATCAAAGAATGTGCGACTGACTCATTTTACAAAGAAATCAAGACTGAGAAGAGGTAAATGCCTGCAGGACAACAAGACAATGGCAAAAGGAGGACAAGAACTTCATCGCCCAGCCCTGGCCGGGTGCAGTTCAGTTGGTAGAGCATTGTCCCACTATGGCCAGGTTGTAGGTCCCCTTCCCAGCACCCCGTCCTCCCGCCATCAGGGCACATATAAGAATCAACTCATGAATCAGAAATAAGTATAACAACGGACTGATGTTTGCCTCTCTCTCTAAAAAAAAAAAAAAAGGAAAAAGGACTCATTGCCTGATGCCACTGTCTAGTCTAATGCCACCAGGCCGAGGCCACCAGAGACTTGCTAAGCGGGGCTGCCCTTGGAAGCACCCAGTCAGACGGGGCCACTTGCGGAAACTGGATGAAAGGTCCATGGGACTGCCCCACGCTATTTCTGCAATTTCCTATGAATCAATGATCATTGCAAAATAAAAAGTTAAAGAAAAATACATTTGTGGAATGACAGAGTGCCTTTCACTCACACTCAGGAATGCCAATACTCCCATTTTTAGAAGGATGGTAACTAGGGAGAAAAATAAATGTAGGCCTAGGACCCCCAAAGAGAAAACTCTTTGAATTAGGCCTGAAAACTGTGGCCTGGGACCAGCCCCTTCCAGCGCTGATAATGTGCATTACTGGAAGCCAGGGCGGCGCCCAGTGAAGGGAAGGCCACCGGAAGCACCCATCAGACTTGGGAGGCGAGGTGGCAGCGTGTGGCCCTAGGGAATAATACCAACGGTTGACCGCAAAATGCACACAGTAGGGCGGAGGTAAAACTACTACAGTCAGAAACTGTTTTGAGACTGAAGAATGTTTTCAGGAGAAAAACATCTCTGTGACTAAGATTATTCAGAAGTGGATGGAATTTAGACATGTTACAAGGAGAAAGTGACCAAGATAATTTTTTTGACTTAAATATTTGTTGTTAAAAAGTTAATTATATAAAGATTGTATATTATTTTTAAATAATTTACTTAAAAATTACAAAGCACCAGCATGTTCCTTGGGGAAGTGCTACAGAGTGAAGAGAGAGTGGTCTTCCCAAACCACGGCACCGAAGGCCTGCCCAGGCGCGCCTCCTGGGTGAGGCAGGGCCGCAAAGGCTGCCCTTCCACGCTGAAGACATGACTCGGTTAATGGGGTATGAGAAAGGAAGAAACAAAAACAACGTCGTCATGAATAAATGACTTTAGAAAATCTGTAAGCGATAAGGAAAAAAATCACTGCATTCTGATGCATTAGTTCCCCTCAAAGCAGAAACGGCACAGAGGAGTTTTACCAAAGCAGAGTCCGGCAGAAGTGAGGCCTGCTTGAGTGTGGTTGGGAGGGTACGTGTCTCGCACGAGGTGGACAGCAGTTGGAACGTTTCACCCAGAAGGTCACATGGTGTGCTTGAGTGTGATACTGTTGTGTTACAGAATTACATGCTTATGATTTCGTAATAGAAGACTTTATGTAATAAAAAAGGGGCATTACTTGTGCCAGACCCTGTATTTAAAATGTGTTAAGTAACAGGATATTAAAGATTTAACTAGGAAAAAATACATACCTAATAGGATAACTAAAAAAATACAGGGAAGAAATTGCTAATTCTTGGCTGAAAGAACTATAAAGTTAATACTTTATAATAAGGATTTAATGTAATATGGATTCTAAATTCCTATAGAATATATTTTACAACTCGACAAATTGAGATCGGAATTCATCTAGAAGAGTAAGTATGCAAGGACATCAAATACTTGTATCTTGAAATGTTGTAATAGTAGGCTTATCCTATCAGATTTTAAATATCTTACTAAGCAGCAATGAGCACAAATTTATGACGCTAGAGGAAACCAAAGAAACAAATTATTGTAATATATTTAAGAATCCAGAAATAAATCGACACTATTATAAAACTCCAAGAGGAACTAGAAAGAATGTAATGGAAAATAAGCTGATAGTTAAGAAACATAAAAACAATATAGGATTCATTCATCATTCTATAGCACACATAAGTGTTAAATATGTATCAAACAACAAAACTGGGAGAAAACAGAAGAAAACTTACACCTACTCAGAGAAGGATGCATTGAATACACACAATCAAAATGTTTAAAGAAACAGCAGGCAATAAAAAATACTGGAACGATAAAACGTAACCATCTATGATCAACATCCTTATTCCATGTAATCAATACTCAAAGGAGAACAACCCGGTTTTATACAAGATACAGACAGTAAGCCAAAACATGCGAGAATATCCAGGCTCGTTAGCACTGGAAAATTAAAACTCTTTAACTCTAGACAGTATTACTGTAGCAAAACCAAGTTAAAGTAACCATGTGGATGGGGCCATGGAAATACACGTACGCTAACAGTTGCTGAATATGTTGTAAGCTGGGTCTGTGTTTCAGGAAAAGCCTTGAACTATGCAACAGAAGCTGTAAAATGTTCATTTCCTTCAATGCACTAAGTCCTTTCTGAGATATTCTAAAGACATAAGCCCGAAGAATATGGTTTTTGTAAGAAGTTGATATTGTTATTTATAAGAGTGGGGAATTAGAATAGCCCAGATACTGGGAGCAAGCCTCACGGGAAGGAAGTCCAACAGCAGAGAGGCTCACCCAGGACAACCGGGTGAGCAGGAGACTGTCAGGAGACAGAGCAGTGAGGCTACGGGGCGGAAAGATCAGTGTCTTCCAAAATCAAGTTCACCATTTTTCAAGTTTCAGAGGAACAATGGTGCTCTACTTCATATTTGAGCATTTGCAATGGGAATTTGCAAAGATACTGCACCATCTTCAAAGATGATCTCTATGTATTGTAAAAGCTCCATTTTCCTTAATGTTAATAACATTAACAACAACACACAGGAAGAATCACCAAGTGACCAAAACTCGAAATGACCACAGGTCTGTGAAGACCACACATACTACCTGCTTTGTGACCTGGAGCAGGACGACTAACGCTGGACCACGTTCTAGGCTGTCCCTCCAACACCCAACCCCAGGGAGAGGGCGCCTTCCTCGGCCCAGACCCCTGCCTTTCATTAAGGCTCACGGACCCACACACCAAGTGCCGGAACGTGTGCGCCCACCAGACAGGTGCGCTGAGAGGAGGGGACGATCTAGAGGCAGTGACGGGACTTTGAGATTCCTGAGAATCCTGGAATGAGCATGAATGCTCCGGAGTCCCAGACTTGCCCTGGCCGTGTAGCTCAGCTGGTTAGAGCTTCATCCCCAAACGCCAAGGTTGAGGGTTTGATGTCCAGTCAGGGCACATACAAGAACCAGCCAGTGAATGCATAAATTAGTGGAAAAATAAATCAATGAAAAAATAAGAAAATTACAAAACAACAACAGACTTCTAGGAAAAAAAGAATCCCTGACTCAAAGTTACAGCCAATTCTGTGAGAATACTTTAGATAATAATTTCCAAAGTCTCAGAATTTAAATAGTCCAATCTTCATCTCAGACCAGCTGCTCTACTGCCAGTCTCTTCGATGCTGAAGGACTTATGTGCTCTGTCCAAGGCGACGCTGTCACACGGGGACATTCACTAACAAACTGACCGCTCCCCCGGGAAAGAGGGGCAGTGGAGGAAGCACAACCCGCAGCTGCGCGCACTGACAAGGTTCCAGCGGGGAACAAGGGAGACAAGACCTCATCTCACGACGCTGTTCTCTGAGGCTGCGACTTTCAACCCTTCCCCCTCGCGGCACTCACAAACTAATTACTCCGCGGGGCACCGAAAAATGTATTTTTTGCTGACTTGACACAAAATAGATAAATTTTTATTTTCATTTAATCTTTATTGTATCGTTTCCCATTAGCATGAATCCCCTGATACCCTTCTCCCCTCAGGTATATTTTTAATTCATTCGCACTGGACGGCTATTGTGTTGGTGGTGGTTTTTTTATTTGACAATCGAAGGGGAAAGAGGTCAGTGTCCCTGACTCGTCAGGTGTTGCACGTTTTAAAAATTCTTGTGGCACACCGGTTGAAAATCTCAGCTCTGAAGTAAACTACAGAAATTAAGACAAAGTTGGTTCAAATACAAGAAAATATCCAAAACCTAGAAGCAACAGGGAAAGACGACTCCAACATGCAAACTCACCCAGAGCAACAAAGGACCTTTAGTCCAATTTCTGGGCTCCTCAAACCAGTGAAGTTCAAGTCTTTGCTTCTTCCTTTCTTCCTTCAAAACTCAGGGCAAATACATATTTTGAATGGACTTTACAAAGAGAGGCAGAAAGATTATACTAATAAGAGATAAACACATCAGACTCATTCAGAACCACAAAGCTATTTCAAGATATTCTCTCTCTCTTCCCTCCCACCCCAGGACCCTCCAAGACAGAAGGACTGTAAATGTTATTTGCCCTCCCTCGGGACACCTTTCTTCAGGCTTGTTACTGCAGCACTGGCCGTCCTAAAGCTCCAGTCGGGGTGTTTGACAAGGTGTTCAGAACACCGCAAGCTCGAGTCTGCAGCCCGCCCCCCCCCCCCCCCCCAGGGATTACGATAAAAACCATTTCCTTAAACGGAGTCACAAATCAAACGCACCCAATCAAACACAAAAAGCAACTTTCCCGATACTTGCATCCTTTCCTGTTTCCCTCACTTTACTCTCCTTTATTTACGTAACAGAAGCAATATAATTAGGATTGAGACCGGGCAGCGCAAATGCAAGACACACAAACCTGCCAATGGCCTTGTCCGTGAAAACAAACTTATTTCACATTGAGACCAAACACAAACTTTTACAGTAGCCAGGCTTTTAGGAACAATTTAACCAAGAATTTTTTGTAATGCAAAGTCCACGGACATGTAGAGAGAAGATGTAGAAAAGAAACAGAGAATCAGGGCTTTTTCCAAACCATCTTATAAACCCACTAGTGGGCAATAGCAGAGTGACGACACTTAACTGCTCTAATCCTCTGCTCCATCAAAACCCACTGTTAACTTTATTTGGGCAGAGGCATCCACCACATGTAGAGGCATCGACTCTCTCAAGAATTTCCAAAAAAGACTTCAATAATTTGACACCGACACGATGCGGCACTTGGGCACATTTAAAAATGGGTGTATGGAGCAATGGTAGGTCACAATGAAGGATGTTTCAGGCCAGAGTCTGATACCCGTTTATGGGGCGCTGCTGAGCTGGACAAGGCACTGAATTTTAAGATTGAACAATTTTAAAAATAAATTCCTAAACATGTAGCAGCATGAAAAAAATCAAATGCCAGGAGCCATCTGTTAATTGAAGTCCTGAGGGGGGTTACCCACGACCCTCGAACGTGGACTAACCGTGGCCCAACTCCGTCTGGGCGTAGGTGCCATTTATCTCGAGTTCTTGAGCGGGTCGCAGCCATTTCTCTTGCTGAGCACTGGTGGCCTGATTCAGCAAGGTGGGGATAAACATGGAGAAATTGAGGGTCACGGGCTCCACAAAATTGATCTTATGTAGGCTACAGGAGAGAAAAGAAAAGTATCTCAGCCGCACTCTAGAGACTACACTCTACCACCCCTTCTTGCCGGATGATGTGGCCTTCAGGAGGAAGGTTAGGAAAATTCAAACCCCTCTCTCATGAAATTAAATGTAAACGTTACCATTTTACTACTTAAAAAGCCAACAGCAGAATCTGTGTCATGTCATTTCAGGGCCAGAATTCCTCTTTAATTCTACACTTTTTCCAGGAAGCAAATTCTACTTTCATTTTAGCCTAAAAACACCTTTTGCTTTGGTTTTGTTAGTTAAGACTTTTTTTTTGGAGTGTGTCTTTACTTTTGCTTTATTTTCAGGTTTAACTTATAAAAAAAAAAATCAAAAGAACTCCATAGAACACTTATTTGCAATCTGTTCACAAGAGCTCCCAAAGAAGAATAATGTAGGAAGGAGGCTTGACGTGGGGCGGTGAACACACAATACAACGTGCAGACCATGTATTACAGAACGGTATAGCTGAACACTATATAAGTTTACTAACCCACGTCACCCCAATAAATTCAGTTAAAAAAACAAGTAAAATAATTTCTGTTAATTTTTCCTGTATGGTGGCTATTTTAAAAATAAAAAGTTCTTTTAAAGACACATAAGAAAATATCACAAATGAAAACAAGGACAGGAAGAACGCAGACGATTTCCCCGGATAACTGAAGCAGGCGCCCGGGTGGTAAACGGACGTTCCAGGCCGGAGCACAGCGGGGTCAGGAGGCAGCGTGAGCGTGTTACACACTTATCGCCAGTGGTCTCCAAAACATTCCTCTGGATTAAGGAACTCTCTAATCATAGTGAAATTCAGTCTTCAGCTATTTTCTAATAAAACAGAATTTGGGAAATAGTCAAAATAGAAATTACACAGTCAGCTTTGGCTATGCTGAATTATAGATGTACAGGGGTCCATTTTGTTCCATCCATCCATTGAAAGGGTGTACAGTACAACCTAACCGATGCTCACGAGCTCTCAAGGGATGAAGAGGAGGAGGTGCTCCCCCGCCCCCCGGTGTATCCCCGTCTGTACAACAAACAGAGCATGCATTAAAGGACAGAGGGGGTACGCTGCCAGTTCACTTTTGCAGAGGCCCTGTAATCACCCCACCACGTTTAGGGTGGTGGACCACCTTTCAGCAGGGCCAGGACTGCCTCAAACATCCAAGGAATGGCTGGCTAGCCACCATCAAAGTTCTAGGATTTTTACAGCAGCATCAAATGTTAACTGAAACTGAGTGGAGAGAAAGAAGGAGTATGAACAGAAAAGGTGAGCTGTTTCCCAAGTAACTTGGATGAGCAGCTCTTTGCTGCTGCCCTGCAGGAAAGTAACATACTTCCCAAAACACACCCCACCTCACTGAAGGGGGGCCAGGGCCTAAGGAACAGCTGAGTGCAGAAGTCATTCTCAAAGGCACCAAGGCACTCCCCCGCAATCCCGTCCTACCAAAAGAGGAACCGGGCCTACGAGGGTTTCCGAGAAATACAAGCAGTCATCTAGGTGCTAAAAATGGTGGAAATGTAAGACACTCCAACTTCCAGGAGGGAACCGCGGCTCTGAGTTTATAAAATGACACTGGCACAAGGTAACTCTAGGAAACTGAGAGGGAAAAAGATGTGACACAAAATAAAGACTGCCAAATATTTATGTTCTTAATAACATACTGAGATTTTGTTTTGAGGCCACTTGAAAATCACCTCAAGAACAAAATCTGAGTGCTTGTTTTTATGTTGTTTTATCCCTCCTGAAGACACTTTGCAAGACACTGGCTTTAAAAACCTAAGAAAGGTAACAAAAACTATGACTGGTTCTCATTAGAATTTTATTTTATTTTATTTTAGAGTTCTTTTTTTAAAAGACTTTATTTATTTATTTTTAAAGAGAGGGGAAGGGAGGGAGAGAGGGAGAGACACATCAATGTGTGGTTGCCTCTTACGTGCCCCCTACCAGGGACCTGGACCACAACCCAGACATGTGCTTTGACTGGGAATTGAACCGGCGACCCTTTGGTTCACAGCCCGTGCTCATTCCACTGAGCTACACCAGCCAGGGTCTCACTGGAATTTTAAATTAGCCCTGGCTGGTGTGGGTTGGTGGATTGAACGCCAGCCCCCAAACCAAAGGGCTGCTGGTTTGATTCCCAGTCAGGGCACAGGCCTGGGTTGTGGGCCAGGTCCCCGGTGGGGGGCATGTGAGAGGCAACCACACATTGATGTTTCTCTCCCTCTCTTTCTCCCTCCCTTCTGTCTCTCTAAAAAGAAATAAATAAAATCTTTTTTTAAAAAAGAATTTTAAATTAGTCTCAAGACAGTTTTTTTTTTAATAGGAAACAATATTAATTAACAGACAAAATTACAGGAAAGGGGATCAGGAAAACATGTTCTCTCAACAGCAAGGCCGTATTTTTTTTTCAAGGACTGAAAAGTTCTTTTGTTGCTCAAGTTGAGAAAGTTCAAAGTATTTTACTAATATTTAGTCAGCTTCAAAACACTCTCATGAGTTTTGCTTTGATAGGAGAAATGGATGTAAAAGAGACCAGCAAACGCCCAAAATCCCCAGAAATAGAATAATTACTGTTTTCCATCATGTCTAGCATGCCCCCACCCCAATTTTAGAATTTAAGGAATCTGATGTACCTCACAATGTAGGCTACGTCATAGTTAACTTTCTTAATGTCTATAAATCACGGGCGTGAACTTCCACCGATGGCAGGTTTAGACTCGGTGGCGTTCAGAAATTGCCAAGATTACCTTCCGTTCCCTTCTCTTAACCGAAGTCGATCTCCCTGTCCTATTCTACAGATATTGGAAGGATGTCAAAGCAGGTACCGACGATTTCCTTTGCAGTGTCCAACAGCAAGTCTGCACCATGAAACAACCGGCTGGTGTCCACTAAACTTTAACCCACAGAAAGGACTTTGTTCTAGCTCCTCGTGACTTCCAATGAGTCTGGTTACCCCCCCAGATGGTGAAATCTTCTAACCAACTCTGAACTACATTACATCAACCATTTTAAAAGCAAAACAAAATAAATCTTTTTGTGTCATTTTTAGGGATAAAATCTTACTAATATTTTAAGGTTTATAAACCCAACTTGGATTATTCAGAAACATAATCTTCTAGGAGTTGCTCGACCTCAGCAATTTTCAACAGGTTTGCAGAAAGAATTTTTAAAACATGCAATACCTGACTATTTAGTCAGGGGCACTGACCTCTGCTCCCTTAGATTGTCAAATAAAAATTTTAAAAAATGAGAACAGCCAACATAGTAACAGTCATCTGGTACGAATGAATCAAAATTATACCTTTTTTGGGTTAGGTTGACAAAATATAAGGGTTTTTTTGGTGTGTTGCTGAATTTTAGTAATTAGTTTGTGCGTGCCATGAGAGAAAAAACATTAAAAATCACTGCTCTATCTCCATATTCCCACAGCCATGAGTTACAAACTTTAAAAATAAAACAAAGAGCATTCCGCCCTGGCTGGTGTGGCTCAGCGGATTGAGCGCAGGCTGTGAACCAAAGGGTAGCGGGTTTGATTCCCAGGTGGGGCAGGTGCCTGGGTTGCAGGCTGGGTCCCCCCAGTAGGGGGCACACGAGAGGCAACCACACATTGATATTTCTCTCCCTCTTTCTCCTTCCCTTCCCCTCTCTCTAAAAATAAAGAAACAAAATCTTAAAAAAAAAAAAAAAAAAGCCCACTTGGAAGTTACTAAGTACTCTGATATGGGCTACCAAAAATAAATTAAGTGTATTTTTGTAACTAAAATGGAATGGAATGGAATACAGAGGGCAGTGCTAAGGGCCAAAGTAAATTATTTCACCTTGACAACAATAAGCAGGTAAAGCTGAAATAACCAGAAACCGAATGTGCTAGAGGCGGTAGTAGTATGTGAGGGGTGACTATCACCCCATAAAGGCAGAGCTTCTAACACGTTTCATTTTTTTTCTTGGCTCTTGAATATACACCATTCATAATATTTAATCTTTATTAATGAAAATACTGGAGTTCTAAAATGCAGACATCTAGAGGAGGAAATGCCCGGGAATAAATGAGGAGTGTACGAGGCGCCACAGGCGGAACGAGTTCCGTGCAAAGATCACAAGGAGTGTTTATTTAGATAAAGGCCAAAACAAAGTGCATTTTCTCCCAAGTAAAAAGCACGACTGCTGTGGTGACTGTGGGGGAGGGTGCAGGTGGGAGAGCAGAGAGGGCAGAAATGGTGATGGAAAAAATAAAAAGAAGTAAAAATAAACAAACTACGAAAACAAGAGTGTACACTTGAAACCTGTATGATCCCATTAGCCAATGTCACCCCAATACAGTTAATAAAAAATAAAAGTAAGTCAAAAATGAAAAAAACAAGACACAACAGCAACAATAACAGATGGTCTGAAAAAAGGAAGTACTCAGCCCTGGGGCCGCGGGAGGTTTCACGGGTCTCGCGCGCACTGGAGAGGCGCGTGAACTCCGCCACCAGATTCGACAACGCCTCGTTCTTAGAATACTTCCCATTCATTCTGAGATTCGACTAATGCTCTTCTTCATCCATCCCCTATTCTCTCTCATTTAAAACCCAAGGTCTACACTATCCCACAAAAACGTTATTGACACAAAAATACTTAAATGTTGGATCTCGAAAAATCCTCCCGAACTCGGCTTCTAAATGTTGCAGGCCTCCTTCCTACAAAGAGCAAAGGCATTCTGAATTTAAATCACTCAGAATTGAGATGCCTGGCCGAAAAAATCTGTAGGACCCTTCAGAATGAAAACTGCAAGCTCTCCAACACATTATCAGCGTTCTACCATGTCATCCCTCTAAAGGGCTTACGTCCAAGAGTGAACATTATTATATATATATATATAAATAACTTTCAAAGGGCATAAAAACGTGCCAGTTGGAGACTTCGAGTGCCAAGCACGACGACACCACACACCGCGGATTTAAAGTTTGAGCTTGTACCACAGATAAAAATGTCGTCTACGCTTGGACATACATACTTTTTAAACCACATGATTTCATCGGGGTCTGAGATGCCAAACTCCCTGATCTTCTTCACCAAGGTGGCACTCTTCCGCACAGCCACGTCGAATCGCTCGCTGCGCGTGAGGAAGTTCAAGTCCTCGTGCTGGAAGTCTGGGTCGTTCAGAATCAGGTTCTCTGGAGGGGATTAAAGGACATCAAGACGAAGACATTCTGGTCTCCGTTACGCCTCCCTCAATCACCGCGCAGGTCCCCGTTCCAGATGGGCAACACCCCCCCACAGGACACCCTCAGAAGTGGGGGGTCGCGGCGCCTCGAAAGCTGGGCCACAGCCTACGGCCTACGCCCTACAGCAACCACAGGCTCCGTATCCAGAGCGCCTTGCTCCGGGAAGGAGAGAGGCCCGGCCCGCCGCCCTCACCGATCTCTCGGCGGCGCCGGGTGTTCTGGGGACTGCCGTCCAGGATGTGCGTGAGCAGCTCCGGGTTGAAGCTGGCGGCGGCCCGCTCCCGGCGCAGGTCCGGATTCATCGTGGCGGCCATCGGAGGCGGCGGAGGACGAGACGAAGGTGACGAAGGGTGTCCGTAGCCCCAGTGTCGACCTGACCCGAGGAGCAGCCCTAGTACCGCACGAAGCCCCGCCCCCGGCCCGCCCCTTCTGGTTCTGGTTCGCGGCCAGTCGGCGGGTGAAAGACTCGAGACAAAGCGGTGTTGGCCCCCGCGAGCTCGCAGGGTCCCGGCCGACCACCGAGGCGAGTCTCCAGCCCTCGGCCACGAGAGCCCTAGAGCGAACCCCCTGCCTCCCAAACCGCGGAGTTGTCTCCGGAAAAAGCTCAAGAAATTGGCCGGGAGTGTGGGGAGACGGAGAGGCCTGGGGTTCACGGTAAGTCGCCCCTCCCTCGTCACGTGATCACACGGAGCAGAAAAAGGAAGCGCAGGGCCGCCGGGATGCCCACAGGTTGGCTGGGGTTGGGAAGGGGCGGGGCAACAAGGATAAGGAAAAATGCGCCTGCGCCTTGGGATTCGCCGGTCCGCCTCCCTGTCTGGGTTCTAGGGATGAGGCGTCCGGGAAGGAGGCTCCAGGTCCGGGGATTGGAGGACCTCCGGGCTTTGCTGGGGGAAGTCGTAGGATTTCCCAAAACTTTCCCTCATTGGATTAAGAAGGGACGACGACGAAAGCAGCACTAGGGAGAGGTTGCAGTAATATTTTATGAAACTAATGGCGTCTCTGCTGCCGGAAGCGTGGGCGGCTTGGAGCTGGTGTAGGATTGCGGGTGCTCCCCGCGATTGATGTGTTGGGTGGGCGCGGATTTACAGTGAGACTGAGGTAGCCCTGCGTTTATACCTTGAAATCCACTTTATTTTCCCAATTATCTTGGTCGTCATCAAAGTTTTAAGTGCACAGGTTTTACAAACATGGTAGAGGAGGATTTACAATATAAAACAAAAGGTCCCCATCCTCAGAAACAGCCACTGTTAATTAGTTGTGCTTTACTTTTTATTCCTAAAAACTTTTGAAGTAAAATACTTAAATGCTTTATTTGTTCGTTTTCGTTAGTTTTTTGACTTCATCCCATTATAATAAAGATAACGCACTCTGTATACCATCCCCCTTACATCTCCCTGATTTACTTTTGTAATTTTAATCGATACTTAATCCCTTTTTTAAAAACTATGGTCCTAGTAAAGAATGGCCAAACCTGTAGAGAATTTTTATATGAGTTTGAGTCAAACTGACACCGTATTTGGGGAAGCAAGATCTCAGCTGCGCCAGACAGAATTTTGCAGCACTTGAAATTGGGGAGAAAACATAAAGATTGCGTGGAGGTGGGAAAAGGCAGGGAGGCATCAGGTTACAGAAGAGGTAACGAGGTTATGTGCTCTCTGGAGGCTGATTATGCTTATTTCAAAGGTGTGTTGACCTAGATGCACTAGAACAGGGCTGGCTTAACACCTTTCACTAAGTTAAAAGTGAGGTTACCGTCCATAGAACCTCCGCCCCCCCCCCCCCCCCCCCCGCCCCGCGTCCACGAAACTATACATTTAATTCTGTGTTCCTTCCAGTACTGGGAGTAGGATGAGATGAGTAAGGCATTCCCCTCCAACACAAAAATTTAAGGAAGTGCCAAAAAATTAACCAAGGTTAACAGTGTTTTAATGCAACTTTAAAAAAAAAAATCAAAATTCATGCAGGAAAAATCCACAGTGAATAAAATACCAAAAATTTAAATCTAGACAAGGTCATTACTACTTGTTTTTCTCTCCAAATTATTAGGATGTTACAGAGGCGGTAGGTCCCTGGAGCTTAAGAGCAAGAAAGGCAGAGGTAACTCCCCGGAGGGGAAGAAGTGCGGGGAAGGGAAAGACACTGATAATTCCTTTTGCTCGAGCTCCAGTATACCTGGGGGAAGGCACTGTTACTGATGCTGTTTTGTTTGGCTACTGTGTTAAGATTGTATTCCCCTGGTCAAAAGCTGGCTCAGACTCTGACCAGTGTGGCTTAGTTGGTTGGCGATGGTCCTGCAAAGTGAAAAGCGTCTGGTTGACTCCTGGTCAGGGCACATGCCTGGATTGCAAGGTTCAGCCCCCTGGTTGGGGTGCCTTTGAGAGGCAGCGCATCAATGTTTCTCTCCCTCTATATCTAGCCCCCTCTTTCCTCTCTCTAAAAATATTTATTTTTTAAAGATTTTATTTTTAGAGAGAAGGTAATGGAGAAAGAGAGGGAGAGAAACATCAATGTGTGGTTGCCTCTCGCGCCTCCTACTGGGGACCTGGCCCGAAACCCAGGCATGTACCCTGACTGGAAATCGAACCAGTGACCCTTTGGTTTGGAGGCCAGCGCTCAATCCACTGAGCTACACCAGCCAGGGCAAAATTAACTAATTTAAAGAAATGTTTTATTGTTATTCTATTACAGTTTCCCCCATTTTCCCCCCTTTGCCATCATCCACCCCCCAAAATAATTAATTTTTAAAAACTGGCTCAGAATATCACAGCACACCCTGTGGACAGACAGAGCCGGGTTTACTGCTCCTTGGGCAAGGAGCACACTGCTTGGCAAAGCTCTGGCAGTGTCTCAGAGGAGAAGGGCAGGTCAGAGCTTTTTGAGAATTGGAAATTTGGGTTAAGGCGGGTCTTTCGGTTCAGGGGCTTGACTAGGATTGGTTAAGAACTGTACAACAATCCAGAATTGGCAGAAACAGTAAGGAGAAAGAATTCAAAGAATCTCCATGGGCAAACAGGCTGTTGATGTTCGAACCATTTGCCTGGACTGGATGGTCTAGGAAGAGCAAACAAATGCCAGTGAAGGCAGCAGACCACAACGTCACCTTCCCATAGGCAGTAAGGTGTGGTTTGCCTCCAGGCCGAGTTTGGGAGTAGATGGTTATGTTTTCACTCTCTTCTGCATGCGTACCTTCACCCACTCAATAAATATTTAATATAATGTCCCAGATGCTGCATAAGACAGAGGATACCCTGAGGAATAATGTGAATCCTGACTTCGTGGAGCTGATGGTCTAGTGGGAGGCATAGACATTGAACTGGTAAACAAATCACTATTTGAAAAATCTATTATTTAATAAGCTACAATGAAGAAAGTAAACCAAGGTGAGGTGACAGAGTGATTGGGGGGGTGCAGAATGCTGTTTTAGGTGGGGTGGACAGGGAAGAGCTCGCTGAGGAAGAGGTGAAACCAGAGACACCGGCGTTGGTGCTGCCGGTCGCCAGACAGGGACTGAATCTCCATGGGGGCTTTATTCAGATGCCGGCGATCTGAGAAGACGGCGGGTTTGTACCCTACAAACTGTCTTAACATCTCATCTCGGGCCGCCCTTTTTTATGAAGAAAAGGGTAGGTAAGGGCTTCAGGAAAGGTTAATCAGGTAAGAGTTGCCGTCCTGTAGGTGATTTTCCTAGTATCTCTTTATGTGTTGGGCAGCAATTCTTCATCTGCATCACAGACACTTCCTCCCTGGAACCCAGTGGCTCAGCTGTCAACCTCGCAGGGTCGAGTATTCCAGTTGGACAGCAGCTTCCCACCTGCATCGTCACTTAAGCCTAGCATTTACAACTAAAGCTAAAAGCTGTCCCTCTCAGGGCATCACGTCCAGGAGGCACACGAAGGTTGTGTCTTCACTGAGAAGTGGACCATTTTTCTCTTTGTGGTTGATAAGTATTGTGTGGGGAGTTACGTAAATAGCCTGTTTGTCATCAACTTGTATTAGCATCCACGAGTGATTCTTCTGTATTTTCCTCCGGTGACTGGAAAACCTTTTTTTTCCTTTTTATGGAATGTAATGGGGTGACACTTGTTAACAAAACAGTGCAGGTGTCGGGTGCACAACCCTACAACACATCTCTGCACACTGTTGTGTGCGCACCGCCCCAAGTCAAGCCTCCGCCCACCACCACGTGCCCCCCATACCCTCCTCCGCCTCCCTCTACCTGCCCCCATAAACTTTTAAGGACAGTAAAATAATCCTTTTATTTGCTTACTGTAAAATTCATTTAGTCGAGATCACACGTAAACTTCCTAAACCCCATGGGTAGAAGCTTTTGAGGCCATAGTTCAAGTCGTGGGACATAACTCAAGTTTTCATGTTGAAGATCGTGCAGTATAGGCTTACAGAGAATTGTAACTTTTAAAGCATTAACGAGTCGCCTCTCGGTTGGTGAAATGTGCAGGGGTTCGTGGGAGCGTGGTGCCCTCAGAGGGCGTGGGAGCTCCACGCCCCTTCCCACATACTCGCCCCGTGCATGTCTTCCACCTGGCTGTTCCTGAGCTCTGTCCTTTCACAATAAACCAGTAATCTAACCTAACTGTGGAGTGGTAAACATACAAACAATCGTGATTCTTGTCTTCAAGAAAGAAACTCACCTTTCCCGTGGTGAGACCTCCCCATGACAACATGCCTCTCACTAAGGGTCGCCTTCATCCCTCTCCGGAAGAGAAGAGGAGACACAAGACGAGGGCGCCTGGCGCCGAGCCCCAGTTCTTACCTAGTGAGAGGGAAATGCCTGGGATGCCGTGACATCACCGCCACTTTCGCCGTGCGCAAACGGTGGCAGTCCTGTGTGCTGGCGCTCTGCTGTGCTCTGTCCGCCTGCAGGAGGACAAGCGAGGCTGACGGGAGGCTGCTCAGAAGGAAGCGCACTAAAGCACCCCAAACCAAGATGCGTGGGGGGTTCATGCCAATCAACACCTTTTGGATTAAAAAAAAGAAAAGAAAAAAAACCCAAAGCTGATAAAAGCTATGATGAGCTTGGTTACAGGTGTCACTTCTCTTACCTCTGGTCCTACTGCAGAAATCTTGGCAACTGTTTCAGAAAAAAATGAAAGAAGCAGATTGGTTCACCATCCTTCCTGTACAGCACTTTCAAACTTCCCGTTTCTTAAAAAGAAGCATATTTCTCCTCCTCCTACCGGGGATTTATCTCCCAGAAGTGCCTGGGGAAGTGAGAAGGGGAAGGCCCCTAAATTCCGGTGGCGCCATTACTCAGACTTCTAAGGAGATCAGCTGGAATCCAGCTGAGTCACAAGAGAAGCCGTCCTGATATGTCTTCTTGGGAACCTCTGACTGTGACATAATGTGCAGTAAAGGCTTATGGAGCCAGCTGTGCTTGTCTTAATAAACGCAGAGCAACTTTTGTTTGAAAAACAAATTGAGGTTAAACTTATGTGTATGCCCCCCACTCAATTCTACTGCATGATAATTTTGAAAATAAAAATAAATTTAATGGCATTGCTACTTATAGCTTAGCTTATAATATATATGGTGCTTGAGAGTGGAAAAATTACCTTAAAAAAGATTCTAAAATTTCAGGTTTTTGCAAGATTGGACAGGATCGTCCACATCATCCCAAACAGGAAGCACAGCAACCTCCTGGCAGTTTTTGAGGGGGGTTTTTGTTCTACTTTTTGCTTCTCTCTCATGCCAAAGATGATCAGAGGCTCTGCTTCCTGGGCGCGCCCTGCAGAGCGCTTGCGTTCAGGGGAGAGGACTGGACCTTGGCCAGCGGCTCCTGCAGCACAAGCCGGGCATGTTCCAGACACATGTGCTGACAGGACCGTGGGCTGTGGACGGCAACACTGCCCACCTCGGCAGGACACTGAAACCAGTTTTGCGAGACTCTCAGCTACGTTCCACTTCTGGACTAAAGCTGTCACCTGACTTCTACAAGGACCTTACTTGGGATTATTTCATTACCATTTTCTTTGTTTGGGTCTCCACGTTCTTGTCCTATCAAGAAATTGTTCAAGGTTCTCACCGGCAGGATGCCTTTGTCACTGAATAATTATTGCTGAGTCCCCACCTTGCTAACAGTCTACACGAGGCTTCTCATGTTAGGGAGTTGTTCTCTCTCTCTCTTGCACACACACACACATACAGACACACACACCCACACACAGAAAGGTACATATTACATGTACGTGCCTACTCCTTCTTTTCCTGATAGTATATCTTGGAGATCTTGCTATATGAGTATGTGTAATGCCTCATCTAAAAAAAAGCCTGTGAAGAAAAAATACAATAAATACTAAATAAAATACAGAAGAAAAGCCTGTGAGTGTTCCATTGCATTGTTATGAAATCACTTCTATAGCCTCTTTCTCTTTTTAAAAAATTGTAACAAAAACCTATAGCCCCAGACTAACCATGATAAAAACAGCAGACAAAAGCAAATTAGAAGTCATACTACAAAATACCTGACCAATATACCTCAAATCTCTCAAGGTCATAAAAAATCAAGGAAAGTCTGGGAAGCTGCCACAGCCAGGAGCATCTAAAGGAGTCACGACGACGAAATGTGATGTGTGTCCTGGAGGGGACTCGGAAAGAAGAGGCTGTTAGGGGAAACCAAGGAAATCCCAGTGAAGTATGGAGCTGAGTTAATAATGACTCTACGGGTTCTTTAATTCTGACAAATGTGTCACCTTAACGTGAGATGCTAATTACAGGAAAAACTGGGTACATAGGAATTCTCTGTACCATCTTTACAGGTTTTTAAAAAAAGATAAATCCAAAGCTATTCCAAAATAAAAAGTTCACTTTAAAAAACAGGAAGACTCCCTTTATGCACAACTCTGAACGAATGTCAAAACATGGTGGTGCAGAAGCCAAGGTGCAGAGCAGCGTGCTCCCACAGTTCACGGGGAAAGACACAGTTCGAAGACCAAGCTGCCCACGTGTTTCCGCGCGTGTGAGAGTTTCCGCGCTGTGACGGCAGGGCGTAGTTGTCGTGATGGAGATGGCAGACTGCCATCCGCCCTTCTGCGGAGCCCCTGCTGCAGGGGATCAGGGAGGGAAGGGTTGCACGGGGATTAGAGTAGGGACAGTTCTTCATTATGTGAAGGCACAACCTATCAAAAAAATATTTTTAATTTTAAACCACCACCCACTGGAACTAGCCTTCCAGAGGTAGCGGGTCTCAGGCATCTGCTAACCTCCATCTCACCGTCTGCTTGGTTTGTCAGAAATCCTCAAAAATCCACCCCAGCTCTTCGGTGACAGGAGCCAATGACGCTGCCCAAGCCCGGGGTCTATTACTTCCCCTGGGAGGTCTGTGCCGGCCAAGTTCCCGATGGGGGCGCCCTGAGGACGTTTGGCAGGTGAGAACGGTTCTTTCTTCACAAGGTGGGGGGGATCGTTAACTGACCCCGCCAAAAAACAATTAAAAATAGTTTTATTATCATTTTGTCGAATTATTTTTTAAATGCTAACAACTTCATGGGCCGTCGCTGTAAAAAACGTAGACAATCCATAAAGCAAGCAAACGTCACCTGCGATCCCACAGTCGGCCGGCGCTGCTAGCCTCCTGGTGATTACAGACTTTTTCACGGGTGTAGGTATGCACAGATGTGTAAGTGGGTGGGTATGTGTACACGCTATATATACACATGTACATGCTGTATGAGTCAGGTGTTGCTGTGTAACAAATTACCCCCAAATTCAGTGGCTTAAAATGACAACAAAAGCTTGTGATTTCGTAGTTACTACAGGCCAGGAACTTGGGAGTGGACTAGCGCATGGTTTGGGCCCAGACTCACTCGTGAGGCTGCAGCTAAGGTGGCGGCCAGGGCGGCCGACACTGAAGGCTGCCCTGGGCCTGGCGGGTCTGCTCCCAGGGCGACTGCACATTCGGCGAGTCTGTCCAGAAGGCCCTCACAGTGCAGATCTCTCTGTGGGGCTGTTTGCAGACCCTCAGGACGTGGCCGCTTCCCCTGGGAGGAGTGGTCCAGCAGAGACAGCGAAGAGAAAGCCGCAGTGCCCTCCTTCTATGGCCTGACTTTGGAGGTCACTCCCCATCACTTCTGCGAGATCCTGTCGGCTACATGGGTCACTGCCAGTCAGGGTGATCGGGGACTACCTAGGGATGCAAGTGCCAGGAGGAAAGAATCACTGGGGACTCTCTTGGAGACATGTGTACCTATATGTAGAAAACGTTTAACCTAAATGAGATCCTATTGCATTACTAGATGGTACCGTTTATTTACTTACTTACTTGGATACAGCAGCCCTAGTTCCGTGCCTAGTGTACAGATCCATATCATCACTTCAAATAGATCCATTTCATGTCATGGCAGAGATCCATCAAACTTACTTACCGGTACTGTCATCTATTTACTTAACCAGTGTTGACTTTCAACAAGGACATTAACGTGTCTGAGTGGGGAAGGGACAGTCATTTCAGTTCAACGTGGCTGAACAACAAATGTTTCATTTCTTTCCCCATGCATTGGAGTGCTACTGAGCAACGAAAAAGACCAAAGTACTGGTTTACCCAACAACATCAACGAGTCTGAAAACCACTTTGCTGAGTGAAAGAAGCTGGACCCAAGAGACCACATGCTGTTAGAATATCATTTGCATCAGATGCTTGAGCAGGAAAACTCATCTAGAGGGACCAGAAGCATGGGTGGGAGATGGGGAGACTGGCTTCCAAGGGGCACAAGGGAACTGTAGGGGGCAACAGAAGTGTACTAAATCTTACTGGGGTGGTGGTTACACCGAGTGTGCATTTTTGTCAAAACTCACTGAACAGGTGTCTTTTAATGCATGGGACTTACACCCCAACACTCTAGACTGAAACGCTTTTTCTGTTTGCTGCCACCATTTTACCTTGTTGGATCCAAGTATGGCTGACCATCTTCCCTTGGATTTATTGGCCTCCCCAAACCTTGTAAGCGCCGTGGTGTTGTGCCTATGGATAGAAACGATTGCATTTTCCCCGACTGCCAGGCTGTGCCTCTACGATGTGACCCAGTCCCGAGTGACCCTGACGGCTCAGCGCGGATCTGAGCAGCACCAGACCCTCGTCTGCACCAAGCTGGTGGAGCCGTTCCAAGCCCAGATGGGCTCCCTGTACACGGTCCTGGGGGAGCTTGAGCACCAGCAGGGTAAGCCGGGGCCTTGCACCCAATTTCTCACTCTGGCTCCTGAGTGGAGCCTCGGTTAGGACTGGGCCTGGTTTGTGACCCAATGGGAGTCCCTCTCCGGGGTTAACATTCCTTCCAAATCAGCCTACAAGTTCACGGACTCATGGGAAACAGATGATGGGGCTCACAGCCAATTTGCCACAGGGAATTGAGAAAGAGTGGAGAGAAACCATTCATTTCTGAAGGCCTACAACGTCCAGGCCTGGTACCGGGTTTTTGAAACTGCCCATCAGTTCTTAACCTGACTCTTACTCCTGCTAGTTCATAGATGAGAAAACCAAGGCTTGGAGAGGTTGGGGCTGAAGTGACCATCCGGGAAGTCAGGGCGAGAGAGCTAGAACACGGTGCAAGCAATAAAAGCAGCCGGGAAGAATCTCTGGCATTCAGAGTCGAAGGCTGCTCTTTGACACGCAGGTCCTCGGGGCTCTCTCCCCCGGGAGCACGCCCATGCCCTTCCTCTCTCTCAGGCCTGCATCTCCTACACTCTAAGGGTCCCCAAGAGACTTGCAGCCAGGGGAGCGGTGGGTGGCTGCAACTTGTCCTGGGCTGACCCCCTGAACCTGTCTCCAACGCCTCTTCTCCGACTTTCCGGTGAACCTAAGCTGCCCCGCCTCAGCTCCTTTCTTTCCTGTAACCTTTTTAGAGTCAGAGCACCCCGCCGAGGCTCCTGTTGCCCTTCCTTGTTTCACTGTCCCCAGCCTTAATAAATGTACTCTCAAAATCAGAGAGAGAGAGAGGGAGAAAGAAAAGGAAGAAAGAAAACCCCATGTACTCATATTCTTTGCCTCCTGTCTGCCTGTCTCCATGCCATTTTCCCTTCATATGGTTCATATTATATAACGTTGGATCTGGTTATTTTGGCTTAACGTTATATCATAAGCATCTCCTATATCTTCAAAACCTTTCTAGATATGGTGTTTAATGACTATAATATTTTATAGATTAGATGTGTGTCTAATTCATACACAACCACTGGACATTTATATTGTTTCCATTTCTTGCTTTTATAGATGTACTAAACATTGATTATGTTAATGCAATCATGGTATACTTAGTCAGTGGAATATTATGCAGCCAGCAAAAGGATGCTTTAAATTTCTATTAATTGACATAAAAAGTTTTACAATAAGTTATTACGAAAAAGTTTACAAAACAATAACAGTATGTATCATATGACCTCATTTTTGCTTAATATATTTTTACATAAATATAAATGTAAGTTTGTTACATTTCACATGTAGCATTTTGAAACATTATTTCCCAAAATGTTAATAGTTGTTTCTGGGTGGTATGATTGTGGGATTCTTTATACATTTTACAATGAAAATGTATTGCTTTTATAGCCAGAGGGAAAATATTTATTTTAAATCTATATATCTAGGTATAGATTTAAATCTATACCTAGATATATAGATTTAAAATACTGCAATTAATATTCTCATACACTAAACTTTGCTATTTTCTGATTATTTCTTCAGGGTAGTTTCCTAAAAGTAGAATTGCTACGTTAAAACATGTGAATGTTTATGGTTCTCCATTTGCACCACCAACTTCCTTTCCAGAAGTCACAGTGATTTTTAACTCTGGGTGACATGCACTGGAAAAAAAAAGTAATTAAGTGGTGCTCACTTCAATTATATTTGACTTAATACAAGTTAATCTCGGCCAAAAAAAAAACTCGGCCAAAAACTCAACAAGTTAATCTCTATTCAGACTTAAGCCTTGGCGTTCACAGAGTTCCTGCCCTGAACACTGGCTTGGCAGGTACCAGGAGGAGGGATGGGCAGGGGCACAAGGGCCATCCCAGGAAGGATGTCTGAAGCTCGCTTTGACCGGGGCCCAGATCCTCGGAGGCTTTCCCCTGCCCCCTGGCCTCCATCGAGTCCCGGGAGCTCTGGAGATCTGACCGCCTGGAGTCTGAACCCCTGAGGCGGATTGCTAATACAGGGAAGGGATGAAATGACTACGGGGCAGCAGGCTGGGACAAGGCAGGACCTGGAATGGACACTTAGAATCATTTATAGGAAGAAAAATGGAAAAAACTTTACAGTATAAATCTGACCCATACAATTTTTTAAATTTAATGTTTTTATCTCAAACACACACTATTGTAGAATGGTAGAAATCACGTCCACGCACCCATCACCCAGGTCCAGCGTGACCTGCGCTCCACTGTTCAGTGTCTCTTCGCCTGCATTTATCTTGCTGGTGTGTTTTAATGCCAACATAAGACATGGTCTCATTTTACTCATAAATACCTCACTGTGAATCTCTAACACCACCCCAGTCATGCCCAACAAAATTAATAGCTACTTCTTCATATGTTCTAATACCTTGTTCATGTTTACTATCCCCCAGTTGCCTTAAAAAAGAAAGGAGGACAGAAAGGTGGGTTGTTACAATTACCTAGCTTAATTAGATCAGGGTCCTGGAGTCCACACATCACGTTTGGGTTACGTATCTCCACTCTGTGTTCATCTCTAACAGTTCTGTCTTCCTTCTCTCTCTCTTTCTCTTTTAAAATGCCATTTATTGGAGAACATAGTCATTTATTCTATAGAATTTGCTGAAAAATACTGGAATCTGGGACTTCCTCATTCTTTCCTCCTGGTTGCCTTACGTACACCTGCTGCTCCTTCCCGTGCATTTCTCCTGCCTTTTCCTGTTTGGATTGTATTTGAGGGAAACCAAATGACTGGCGAGGGAAAGTTCTTTCGAAAAGAATCACAGTGAATAAACGCAGGAGAGAGCATTGAATTTGAAAGTCGCCTCTTTCAAAGCCCTGGTGAAAGACCAGATGCAGGCAACGGCCAGTATCACCAGCTGCTACTCACTAGGCGGAACTCGCCAGTGCCCGGGCCTGCCCGGTCCATCCAGCCGGTGACAAGGCAGGTGACCGGTCTGCTGTGGGACACACACACAGGGATGCACACAGTTCCTCTCTGAAGTATTCTGGCCAAAAAAAGGAAAACCTGAACCTAAACAATCTACCCTCAGACCAGGCAGCTTTCTTCCTAGGCTCTGGCTAGTTTATTGATCACATTTTAACCTTTTTTGTTTTCCCTCACACAAATGTTCCCCAACTTTCTAAAAGTCATACATGCTCATCATTTGCAGCTGACACAAGGGAAGAAAGGTGACAATGAGGAGGCAGGGGCGGAGCACGGGCTGACTGTGGAAGTGGCCACCCCACCCCAGCCTGGGCAGAGGGCGCACGTGTGGCTGGCCCCGCGGTCAAGTCCAAAGTCCTGTGGGGATACGAAGGTCAACCAGACACCAGTCATGCCCCATGACAGGATGGCAGTGCTGCCTACAGTCACCTAAGAGCTTGCTGAGCAGATAGAAGAGGTGAAGAAATGCCAGCTCTGTGTCGAAACTCGCTGGCTGTGTCACCTTCTTTGGGCACCACCCAAAGGCCTAAGGGCTTCCTGTCCAGGTACTAAGGTATCGGGGCACAGCCTCTCCCCACTCTTCTCCAGGGTCCCTAATAGAATCCCCAGGCTGGAGGTGACTTGCCTAGGGCATGTGGCTACCCTAGAACTCTCACCGTAAACCCCAGACATGCCACCCGTTCTGGTTTGTTCCACGGCACCACTGTTTCCTCCTCTGTGGGTCCTCCTGTTGTGTCCTCTGGGACCTTCCTCTGGGACCTTCCCTCTTACATCTTCGAGCATCCTTTGCATGTTTTCACCTTTGCCAGGACCCGCCTGAAACCTGTCCTCTCCCCAGGCCCTCAGTTCTCTGCCCACCCTCCCACATGGTGGCTCGGTCAGCTTCCCCAGCCACATTCCCCACAGAGGTGGTGCCTGGATCCTGCCGGCTTCTCCGGTTTGTCATTGCTCACCTTTCTCCTCGACCTCTGTGGGCGACCAGTTCTGCCACTGTGTGACCTGTCCCGCCTCTGCCTCTGACACCCACAGCTGCTCCTCAAAGGGCCACACCTCTGCTCCGTGACACAGCTGCAGCCCTTCCCTCTTCTGCCCCGTGGACTCAGGACCCCTTTATTTTCTTCCATCTTCCCTCTCCTGTTCCCTTTCCTCCCCTCCAGCTGGACCTCACTATCATTTCAACAACGTTCCTGGCAGAAGTTTCAACCCCCTGCCCTCCCTCCCTCCTGCCTGATGAAACCCCAACCTTCCCTCTCTGGGGCCCCACCCCACTGGCAATGGAGAAAGTTCCCAAAGCTCCTCAGAGTCCAAGCACAATGGTCTGTCGTCTCACCCGGGGGGGCCTCCACGCTGCTTAGAGACCCTCCCGCCCGTCCCGGTCAACCCCAGGCCCACAGTCCACACGGCTGCCAGGCACCCACCTGTTACGCAACACTACTGGCTCACCTCCCGGTTCCTTTCTGGGGATTGCCTCACCTCCTACATCCCGGGGAAGGTTGGGGCCACAGCAGCACCCGTCCTCCTACAATTGTATGCGTCCACGCCCATCAGCAGCTCCCTTGCCCCCACCTGGGATGGAAAAGGGTCCCTGCAGCCTGAGGTGCGCCCCCGTAGTGTGACTCTGGTCCGTGGCCTGCCCTCCGTGGGGACTCTGCTTTCTCAGCCAAGCCCTTCACCTGTTACCACAGGTTCCTCCCTTTCAACGCAGAAAGCACTGGAGCCTCTTGCATTTTAAAATAACAAGAATGACCCCTGGCTGGTATGGTTCAGCAGATTGAGTGTGGGCCTGCAAATCAAAGGGTTGCTGGTTCAATTCCCAGTCAGGGTCCATGCTTGGGTTGTGGGCCAGGTCCCCAGTTAGGGGCTCATGAGAGGCAACCACACACTGACGTTTCTCTCCCTCTTTCTCCTTCTCTTCCCTTCTCCCTAAAAACAAATAAATAAAACCTTAAAAAAAACATATAAGCATCTAAAAAGTTAAAAAATAAAAGAAAAAAATAACAATGATGACGGTAGTTGATACCAGGCGGCACCCAGGGGGGCCGAGGGAGGCCTCAGCCCCGTCCAGGTCCTTGTCACAGAACAAGAAAGAATTCGAGAGCACGACAGGAAGGTTTAGTGAAGCGCAGTAAATTTATTAAAGCGACCGGACGCATTCCAGACGTGAGAGCAGGCGACCTCGGAGAATAAGACGCACCCGTGAGTCTGCGTAGAAGGCTTTTATTAGACACGGGCTTCGGACGCTGGTGGGTGACTGCCTACATGGCTCGGAATTTGGTGGTTTGTTTTTTTTTTGGCCCTCTGAATTACAAGAAATTGAGGAAACAGGCGGTCAGCAAAGGGGGCACCTGTGATGCTCTTGCCCAGACAGAGAAAGGGAGAGGTAGAGCGTGAGGCCTTTGTTCCCCGTCCTAACCTTCCTGCCTCAGGAACGGTTAAGAACGTGGCGCTCTGCTCTCTATGCCCACCGAGCCGGGACCCCCCTTCCCTCTGCGGTCAAGCTTCCTAAGAGGCCTGTTCTCCCGATCAGCCCAGCACCGGGGTCAACAGAAGCCAGTGACACACAGGTGACCTCGTGTTTCAAACAGGCACGCCTGAACATCTTCCCGTGTTGAGGGCCGGCATCTACACGATGCAATGCCCTGAACTCTGCCCAGGCCGTGTTAAGTCAATAACGTGGCCCAGACTACAAGGAAAGCCGGGCACCGACTCTATCTAACCATAGGGCCTCTGTCTCTCTCAACTGCGTCACAGCAGGACAGGACAACGTCCTAGAACGCTGAGTGTAGTCACGAATTCGCCCAGAGAGCAGAGAACACATGAGTGACAAAAAGTAAAAGAAGTGTCCACGTGAGAAACATTCAAACCCGCAGAGAACTTCTGTGAGTTTGAGCCAAAGCAACGACAGCTGCCAGGAAGCAAACTCTCGGCGGGTTGAGAAATGGTCTGGAGGACAGCAGGGTAGCCCCTCGTTTCGCACGTGACAATCAGAGGACCGGACTGAAGGGGGTGACGGGAGTCCTCCGGTGATGGATTAGGGAGGCGGGGGCTCGGGGAGTGGGTAAGAGGCCAAACGCTAGACACCTACTTCTTTGACGTAGGCGGGGAAAGGAGGGTCCACAGGCAACAGTTAACACGGTAACAACAACAGTGAGGGGGTCTGTGGTCTCAGCGCTGGCGGGGGTGGGGGTGGGGTTACCTGGACACTGCAAAGGTGTGTTATCACAGATGCAAAAAGAAAAAGGGCTCGGTCAAGATAAAGATTAACCTTTGTTAAAGAAAAGTCCCGGCCTAGGCCCGGCCATGAACTGCTGATAGTTCATCTCAGACCAATCTTTGAGGTTGCTTTAGGGCTCTGCGTTCCTGAGGCTGCCTTGCGGGCCTCCCCTGAGCTGCTCAGGTTACCGTGGGGCCTCTCTCCTTCCACGGACGGACGGGTTAGGGCGAACCCCAGACCTCCTTCTGTTTGGTGTCACTTGCACATTGACGAACCTTTCCATCAGGTCACCACAGCTTCTGCTGGAAGCCCCCGAGCCCCTCGCCGGGGCGGGATGACTTGCCCCTCTAAGGCCAGACTCTCCCCTTGGATTAATTAAATAGGGGGTTTCTTCGCCCTGGTTTCCAATGCCAGAGGGTCTCCGGGTGCCCTTCCCTTGGTACAAACAGAAAACTGGGACGGTGACGGACACCCCTGCTCAACCCTGGGCACTTCGGCCTACAGAGAAGGTAGCAGGGAATCAAGATGACGAGGGAGGGAGGGAAGAAGGTCCCTCTGGCCCTTCTTCCCTGGAGAAGCGGAATTTCCCGGCTGCCCCAAGTGCCGGACGCCTGACTGCAGTACATGGGGGGCCCGAGTAGACGAATTGCCAGTGTCGCATGTGCTTTGTCCAACTCATCCCGTCAAAACGGAGGACAGAGCTCTGGCCTGGTGGCTCAGCCGGTTAGAGCGTCACCCCTTATAACCACCGGAACGCTGTGGCTTCGATCCCCCGCCAGGGTGCTTGCAGGAGGCAACCGATCGATGTTTCTGCCCCCCACCCCAAAATGACAAACATATCTTGGGTGATCAGACAAAAAAAGTCAGGTGGGGGGTGGGGAGAAACAGCTGGACCCCGGCGGCGGCGGCGGCGAGCTAGTAGGGCCTTTGTGTTCGTGTCTTTCAGACGGCGGTCCCGTGGTGAAGGCGCGAGTGCTGACTTGTGTGGAAGGGATGAACCTCGCGCTGCTGGAACGAGCCATCAGCGAGCAGAGGGCGTACCAGCGGGAGAGGGACAGCCGCCCGTAGCAACTGGCGGCGGCCACAGCTGCGACGGAGGAGACGGAGAAGACCCAGGGACTTACCGCGGTGACGGCCGTTTTCTGGAGCCTGACACCACTCCCCCAGGAGAGCACCGGAGGCCGAGCCCTGGGCGCTGCGGACTGTGGGCCTCGCGGGAGGCGGGGAGGGTTCCAGACGGTCCTCGGAATAAAGACCCGGAGAGGCCACGCCGTGTGCGCACGTGGTGCAGCGCCCGCCGCGGCCGGGAGGGGGAGCCGCGGAGCCGGCGGCCGCGCGCCGGGGCCGCGGCAGCGCGGGGTTTCTGGGGAATTCTCGGCACGCGGCCTGAGGGGAGAGGGCCGGGGGCACCCAGTCCAGGTGCGGGCCCAGGACGCAGGGCGCCCGACGCCGCCGAGGTTCCGCCCTCAGGGGAGGCGGAGGCCCTCGCGGCCTGTGGCGGGACCGGGGCTCCGGAAGCCCTTGCTGACCCCGACTTAGTGCTGCCCCGCCCCGGGCAGCCCCTCTGGGCAGCTCTGGGCCCCGTAACCCGGGCCGGCTGGGCGGAGGCGGGCTGAACCCGAGCAGTTGGGACTCTCCTGCGCCCCGTAGCAGGGACTTTGTTGGCGGGGGCTGTCCGACTCCAGACAGGGTCCCGGAGCGGGGGCGGGGCCGGGGCGGAGGGGCGGGGCCCTGAGCGTGGGGGCGAACGCCGGGGCGCCGTCTGTTTCCCGGGCAGCTCCGCGGACATGGACGTGTTCCAGAAAGTAGAGAAGATCGGAGAGGGCACCTACGGGGTGGTGTATAAGGCCAAGAACAAGGAGACGGGGCAGCTCGTGGCCCTCAAGAAGATCAGGCTGGATCTGTGAGTGCTGGGCCGGCCCCTGAGACACCCCAGCCACCCCGTCCACCTCTTGTCTCAGGGTTTCACATTCAGCGCCTTACCCGAAAGCTGCCCAGCTACCCCCGGGTGGCCACCCCAAGCTTTGCCTTGGGCCCCTGGTGGGAATGAGTGTGCTCTGAGGAGCCCAGCGCCGAGGGATGGGCCGTCCTGAGGGAATATGGAACACGGGCGACTCCCCCCCAGAGCAGAAGCACCCTTCTTGGCTTCCTGCCTCCACTGCTGTACCCTCCCTTCCTGCAGGGAGACCGAGGGGGTCCCAAGCACCGCCATCAGGGAGATCTCCCTGCTCAAAGAGCTTAGGCACCCCAACATCGTCAGGTGAGGTGGGGAAGGAGGCGGGGAAGCCGGGCCTGTGCCAGGCCCCCTGGGAGCCGCATCCTGACCGGCGTCCCCGGCCAGGCTGCTGGACGTGGTGCACAACGAGAAGAAGCTGTATCTGGTCTTTGAGTTCCTCAGCCAGGACCTGAAGAAGTTCATGGACTCCACCCCAGTCTCTGAGCTCCCCCTGCACTTGGTCAAGGTACCGAGGGGAGCGCGGGGGAGGACGCCCTGCTGGGCCGGCCAGTCGTCCACCCCAGCTCATCCAGCCCCTCTCACGCTCGCTGTTGCAGAGTTACCTCTTCCAGCTGCTGCAGGGGGTGAGCTTCTGCCACTCGCACCGGGTCATCCACCGGGACCTGAAGCCCCAGAATCTGCTCATCAATGAGCTGGGTGCTATCAAGCTGGCTGACTTTGGACTGGCCCGAGCCTTCGGGGTGCCCCTACGCACTTACACCCACGAGGTGCCACGGGACAGAGGGGAGAGAAGGGCAGCTGAGGCGAAGCCACCCGTGTCCTCAGCTACCCCAAGTGATGCTGTCCCCTCGTCCCCACAGGTGGTGACACTCTGGTATCGAGCCCCTGAGATCCTCTTGGGCAGCAAGTTCTATTCGACAGCTGTCGACATCTGGAGCATTGGCTGCATCTTCGCAGAGATGGTAGAGAGAGGGACAGACACAGCCCCAGGGAGGCCCCAGGCAGGGTCCTGCTGAGGTGGGGCGGGGGGCTCTGATCCACCTGTTAGAGGGGGATTAAGGGACTGACTGGAGGACTGAGGAATTGGGCCTGAGTCCAGAAAGGCCAGGATTCTTAGCACAGCCCTGGGACAGGTCTTGGAGGTGCCTCCCTGGCCTGGCCTCTTATCTGGAATTGGATTCCCAGTGATGAGGGAGGGGTCCCCACAGCTTCTCCACTCCCTCGCTCCAGATGACCTGCAAAGCTCTGTTTCCTGGTGACTCTGAGATCGACCAGCTCTTTCGCATCTTTCGGACCCTGGGGACCCCCAGTGAAGCCATGTGGCCAGGAGTCACCCAGCTGCCCGACTATAAGGGCAGCTTCCCCAAGTGGACCAAGAAGGGGCTGGAGGACGTTGTGCCCAATCTGGAGCCGGAGGGCAAGGACCTGCTCATGGTAGGTGCAGGGAGGTGGCCGGCAAGGGCAAGAAGGGCCGCCTGGCTCCCGCTGCTGCTCCCACTGGAAGCGTCCCTTTTGTTAGCCAGTGTCTTGTGTAACCCCGGCTCCTTCCGAGTCCAAGCTGGTCTCTTCTCTGACCGCTGTGCACAGCCGGCTCGTTCCCGTCCCTGTGCCTATTGATTGTTCCACCTGGAGACCTCTCCTGCGATAAGTCCAGCGTTCACCCTCCCTGTTAAACCTCTGTTCTAGTCAGCTCTGTGCTGTGACTCTTGCCCTTTTTTCCTAAGTCGCTGTGCGTTTTGGGTAATTCTCCCTGCGGTCATTATCACCCCGTCTAAACTGTAAGCTTTTCCAGGCAGGGACCACAGCTGCTCCTGCGTCACTATTCTGCCTTCCACAGTGGTCACTCTCACACGAGGCCAGTCCCGGCCCCTGGCCCCTGCCGCAGCCCTCACTCACCCCTCCTGTCGCACCACCTTGACCCCTTGGGCTGGCCCAGACCAGGGTGCCTCCAAAGACTCAGGCACGTTTCTCCCTCTAATCCGGTGTTGATCAGAGGATGGCTGGGCAGTGTTTTCATCTTCGGGCTGCGTGCCCAGCTTTCCAGACCTCTGTGTGTGCCAGCCCCGCCAGCTGGGCGGCACAGACTCTCAAGCAAGGCTTTCAGGACTCTGTCCTGGTCACTCGGAGGCAGGGGGTCCCTCCATAGCCTGGCTGGGGACCCCCCCACAAGTGTGCTGCTCCCTGGCAGATTTGGCCCATACCCAGGGAGCAGTCTGTCTCAGCCAGAGGTCAGTGGGGGCCTGGAAACCTCAGTGAGGAAGGGAGAGACCAACAGCCTTAGGAGCCTGTAGGAGACCGGGTGACTCAGCAGGGCTGGGCCAGAGCTAAGTCTCAGTCTCCACGTTCCGGGAGTGTCCAGAACTGGCTCCTGAGCTGGGAGGCAGTGGCTTTGTGCAGTTCTGGGCCTGAAGGCAGCACTCCCGGGGCTCAGGGTCCCCAGACGGGATTCACCTGGGAAGGTAATTCCTCTCCCTACCCTGGCCACACCCAGGCGCAATCTCTTTCCTCTTCCTCCTGCCTTCACAGCAACTGCTGCAGTACGACCCCAGCCAGCGGATCTCAGCCAAGGGCGCCCTTGCCCATCCATACTTCTTGTCCACCAAGACCCCCCTGGCCCCCCACCAGTGTGTGCTGGAGCATTTTTGCCGCTGAGAGTGTGTGAGGCCACCACCCTCGAGCCTCCCTCCAGCTGCTGCCCCAGCCGCCTCCTCACCAGCTTTCCAAGAAAGAAAACGTGTCTGGAGAGAGAGCAGAGCTCTAAGGAATTTGGCATCAGCCATCGGGGCTGAGTTTGGGTTAGTCCTGCCGACAAGTTAGTGAGTTCCTGTGTTGTTCATTGGGTTCGATGGTGCCGTTTCAAGTTGGGAGTACAGAAGCTCTGTGCACAAGGGGTATGTTAGAGGCGGGGTCTCCTGGCAGTGGGGCAACAGGCCAACAAGAGCACGCTGCCCTGCAGAGCCTGACTCTATGGGAAAGGGTGCCCCCTGCTGGCCTTTTTGGGTTTAACGTGTTTTGGAAAAGAGTTGTTTTCTAGTTAAAAGTAGAGTATTAAGTTAAAAGAGGGAGAGGGGACATTTCTCTGATTCCGGGGGAGATCGGGGAGCGTGTAGCTGTTCTAAGTAGTCGTCACTTAGGATATGCTCACATTTGTTTGTCTCTGGCTTTAAGAACAGGAAATAAAAGTGATACACTGAGTTTTCCCGTGTTATTCTGTTGGGGGCATGCCAGGGACTCACCATCCTCGATCTCTTTCCATGACCTGTCAGCATATCCCTCCCGGGATCAAAGGGGCCTCACCTGCGGAGAGCCCCAGGTTCCCACGAGGCCCAGTGGGCATGCTCACTCCTCACCCGGGAAGTGGTGTCCCTGGTGCTCGTGCCCCAGACACATTCACTCTACCTCAGCGGTCCCCAACGGATGGGGGTGGGGGGCAGAGGGCGGGGACAGGAGGTGAACTCAGGTGCTATTCTTCGCTTGGTTGCTTGCTCCCTTCCGCTGCTCACCTCCTGCTGTGGGGCTGGGGCCCTAACAGGCCATGGCCCCCGGGTCATACTCTACATCCCCAACTGTGAACGACGCGTGGGAGAATGCATTTATTGGAAGTACTGGGTTGGGGAGGAACAGCTCTGCTGGTTTCTGGGTCTGGGGATAGATTGGACACCAAAGTTAGGGGCGGGACCCAACACCATGAATGCTGAGTGATGGAACAGGATCAGACAGCAGAAGACCCACACCCCGGATTAGGCTGCTCTGGGGTGAGGGGTGCATGCACCCTACCACCCCCCCCCCTCCACGTAGACTTCTGAGACTTAGCCCCATCAGCGCAGCGCACGCGGTATGGTGGGGGAGGCCGAGCGGAAGCAGTGGTACCCCTCTAGCGCAGCAGGGAGGAGCAGCAGGCCGCTTAGGGGGTCTTTCCGGCAGCGTCCCATGGCTTCCTTATAGCTCAGACGCTCTTTGGAGATGGGGTCTGTCAGATCCTTCTCATAGCTGGACTCATCCTGCAGGAGCTGGGCCAACTCTTCACTGATCATTCCGGAGAGCACGGCCTGCGGGATTGGGATACGGCCTGTCCTCTTGGGGTCGATGAGCCCCCCGGTCAGGTGCTGCACCAGCAGGTGCGGGAGCACGCTCTCCCGGGGCATCCAGCCCTTCTGGATGGCCTCGCCCACCGACAGCCTCTTCTTGGTGATGGGATCCTCGATGCCGGTGAAGGCCTTCTGGGCATTGAGTAGCCTCTGCGTTGAGGTGTTCTCGATCAGCCCCCTCTCGATGGCCTTGTGCACGGAGTAGCGCTCCCGGCTGAGGAGGTCCACGATGCCACCCGTGGCCGCCTGGGCCTCCAGCAGCTTCTGCCCAGTGATGGGGTCCAGCATGTTCTTGGCCATGGCCGTCTTGATGGTGCACTTGTTGTCTGTGGTTGTGTCATAGACGCCGGCGATGGGGAAGCTGTCATCACCAAGCCCGAGGGGGAAGCCAGGAGAGAAGAAACAGGAACTCTGGGGGGCTGGGGAGATGGCCGGGGACTTGGAGATGATGGAGCCGATGGAGAGTGAGGAGCAGGGCTTGGTCTCCCCTGCCACGAGCAGGGCGAACTCAGAGATGGGCAGGTGGCCATCCTTGTAGAGATGGTACTCCTCCTTGGAGATGCGCCGGCAGCACAGGGCGGCCTCGATGGAGTACTGCTTCCCGCTCTTGCGATCCAGGAGCACCGACTCCTCCCCACAGGGTCCCGAGGTGGTGACCTCCTCCCAGTCACACTCGAGTTCCTGCAGCTGGAGGTACTGGTCTCGACTGATGATGCCCCTCTTGTAGGCCTCATACGGGGACATGTCCTTCCCTGTGTCGGGCTCCAAGATGGAGATCTTGGTGGAAAGGTTGGTCTCTCGCGTCTGGGTCTCCTGGTTGAGCTCTTCCCGGCTCACTTTGGTGTGCAGATCCCGGAGTGTCCTCTCCTTCTCGTAGATCTGGTCCTTTTCCTGGAGGATGGCCACCTTGAGCTGCGAGAGCTCCTGGCCCTGCTGGGTGGCCTTGTGCCGCTCGCTCTCTGTCTTCTGGCTGAGCAGCTTCACCTCCTCCTGCAGCTGCAGCACCTTCTGCTGCTTCTGTCTCTCCAGCTCCCGCAGCTCCTGCTGCAGCTGCTTGCACTCCTGGCTTGCCTGGTTCCGGGCCTTCTGGAGCTCAGCCTCCTCCCGGGTCCAGGTCCTGCTCAGCGCTTCGGCCCTATCGATCCGCTCCCGGAGGCGCTGCACCTCCTCCTCTCGGCCCTTCCGGCCTGCGCGCTCCCTACTGAGCATCTCCCACACCCGGGACCGCTCGCCCTCCAGGACCCGGTCCTTCTCCACCCTGATCACTTCCTTGTAGATGGTCTTCTCTTGTGATTTGGTTTTCTGGAGGATGTCAATCTGGACCTGCAGGTTCTTGCACTCCCGATGCAGCTCTGTCACCTGGGTCTTCTCCTGATCCAGGTCCTGCCGCAGGGCTTCTGTGGACTTCTCCAGCTCCGGGTCCTTCTCCATCTTGACCACCTCCTCCATGATGATCTTCTCCTGCACCGCAGGAGGCCGCTTCTCGAGCTCCTGGATTCGCAAGGTCAGCCGCCGCAGCTCCTTCTCCACGGCCAGCTTCTTGTCACGGTCCTCCTGGAAGCTGAGCAGACCCTCCTTCTCTTCCACACTGGCCAGCAGCTGCTGCACCTCCCGTTCCAACTGCCGCCGCTGGCCCACCTCCTCGTCCAGGCTCCGGCTCAGCCGCCCGTGTTCCTCGTGGAGCTTCGGGTCCTTCTGGGTGACCACCACCTCCTGCACCACCACCTTCTCCTCCGGCCGCCTCCTCTCCAGCAGCAGGTACTTGTTCTGCAGCTCGTAGACCTCATCCTCAGTGGCTCGCCGCTTCTGGGTCGCCTCCCGCACCTCCTGGCGGAGCCGCTCAGCCTCCTTCTCCAGGACTGGGTCCTTCTCGTGGCGCACCACCTCCTTGCTCACCGTCTTGGTCTCCACCTTGGACCGCTCCCGCTTCCACTCGTCACGCTCCCCCTGCAGCCGGATGTGCTGCTCCTGGGCCCGCCCGCTGGTGTTGACCAGCTCGTTGAGCTGAGCCTTCAGGCGGTCGATTTCCCGCAGCACCTCTGGGTTCCTCTCGTGCTTGACCACCTCCTGCGTCACCTCCTTGTACTCCACCACGGGCTTCTGGGCCCGCAGGACCGTCAGGTCAGGCAGCAGCCTCTCCACCTCCTTCTCCATGCTGCTCCTCTTGCTGGCTGTCTTCTGCAGCTCGGCCCTGAGCCGTGCGATCTCCCGCTCAGTCTCTGGATCCACCTGGAAGGTCTCGTGGACACGCTCCTGCAGCTCCACTTTGGGCTTCTGCTTCTCCACCTCACTGTACTTGTCCTGCAGCTCCTTCAGCTCCTTGGCCAGCGTCGCGTTCTTACTCCTCTCCTCTTCCAGGAGGCTCCGTAGCCTGGACGCCTCTTTGATGAGGCCTGGGTCCTGCTCCACCTTCTTCGCCTCCTTCACGATCACCTTGGGCTGCACAGTGCTGATTTCTCGCTCCAGGTCTTCGATGCGGGCCTGCAGCCTGGCCACGGCCTCATCTGCCCTCTTCCTCTGCTCAGTGTCTTCCTCAATCTGCAGCCTCAGGGCTCGGGCTGCCTTGACCATTTCCAGATCCTTCTCCACCTTGACCACTTCCTTCACCACAACCTTCTCCTTCACATTCGCCTCCTTCTGCTCAAGGGCCAGCAGCTCCTTCTTCAGCTGCTCCAGCCGGGCAGTGATGGCAGTGTTCTCTCCCCGGAGGTGCTGGAGCTCGCTGCTGAGCCGGGCCGCCTGGCTGTCCAGGCCGGGGTCCTTCTCTATCTGGGTCACCTCCTTGGTCAGCAGATGTGGCTGCATGGCCTTCCTCTTGCTCTCCAGCTGGACGACCTTCTGGGCCGCCACCTCCAGGTCTGCCTGCAGACTGGCCCGCTTTTTGCCCTCGTCCTCCACCTGGGACTTCACCCTGGACAAGCTGCTCTCCAGCTGGGGGTCCCGATAAAACTCCACCACTTCTTTCTCCTCCAGCCTCTCCAAGGGCCTCTGGGTCCTCAGCTGTAGCAGCTGACTCCTCTGCTCCTCCAGCTCACGCTGCACCCGGGCCACCCGTTTTCTCTCCTCCTCCAACTGGGACTTCAGGGCCTCTGACTCCCTTCCTGCTTGGGCTGGGCTCTCAGACCCTCGCTGTGCACCATGTGTCACCCGGATATCCTCACTGAGCTCCTTCTGCAGAGTGAGAGGAAGAATGGGAGAGTACTGGGGAGGAGAGGAAGCAAATGAGCCCCATTCCTCCTCCCACTCAAGATCAGAGACCCCTCTCTGCTTCCTGAGACATCCCTCCCAGCAGGTTCTGGGAGGTGGAGCTGAAGACCTGAGATGCTTGGATGCAGCATTTTGAGAGGACCCATTAGTCCCATGATGTTAGGATGCAAGACAGGGCTCAGGCCAGTTTGCACAGGAATATGCAAATAGGACAGGTGTTGCCTTCCAACCTTTCCCCCTTCCCCTTCCATTCAGGCTCCCCAAAATTGGTCCACACTGCTCTGGGGGATGCTGGAGTACTCCTCTGGGCAGGAAAAGCTGGCAAGTCCCTTGGCCATCCACCAAGAGTCATGGAGAGCCTCTGGCTCCCAGTCTCCCAGGGAGGATGACCAGTGGGTCCTAAGGCTGAAGACTGAGGGAATTTTCTCCTGTCTGCACCAGGGGACTGCCCAGTGGCTAAGCTATGGACTCCTTGAGTGCTGTCTCCAGGGTCTTACTCTAAGGTGGAGATCGAATGAGATCTCATCTTGCCCTCAGCTGAGATGAGAGCTGCTGGGGAGGGAGAGCAGGGGGAGGCAGAACCCTGGGACTGCAGGTGATGGGGCGAGGGAAAGGAACACAGCCAGCTCAACCACAGGGCTGGCTGCCTCATGCAGGAATGGAGTGGGTATCCCTCCCCATACCTTCTCCAGCATCTTTCTGGCAAACTCCAGCTGGTGCAGCTGCTGTTGGTGCACAGCTACAGCCTCGGTATAAGCTTTGGTCAGCTGCTTCTCCTGGAGAGGCCAAAGGGAGGGCGCGGGACACCACAGTCAGCTCCTGCCTCAGAGGCGACAGAGCTGGTGCCCCACTGGGTCCCGTCTCACCTGGGCCTGGATGTTCTCCTGCAGGGGAGCCACTCGGGGTCTCTTGGGGGCCGACCCTGCCTGGGTAGGCTCCAGGGAGCAGCGGTAGGTGTCTGCCTGCAGCTCGTAGTCCTGAGCAGGGGTGAAAGGACAGCAGGCTGGTCAGAGTTTGGTGGTTGGTGGTCAGTGAGGGAGAGCAGGGATTGGAAGGGGGAGGGAGGGCTGTGGGTAGAGAGAGACCAGCTGAATGAGACAGCTCACCTGGAGGGCCTCCTGCAGGTCCTGAGTGACTCGGGACACCGTGGCCCTGTCCTGCTCCCGGCCCTGGATCTCCCGCAGCAGCCTCTGCCCGGGCACAGGGGGAATCAGGGGTTCGGCTAACACCATGCACCTCCATGGGCACCTCCAGGGCCCCCGGCAGGGTCAGGGAGGGTTCTATGGGAAGCTGCCCCTTTCCCTCCCCTGACCCATCGTGGCCTCAGCTTGGGACATTTCACCCTCTCTACCCAGCCACCCTATCTATTCCCCAGGCCTCGGCTTAGACGTTGGTTCCTTCCGGGCTCCTTGCCCTGACCCCACGCGTGTCTTGCTGTGGGCTCCCACAGCACTCTAGCTCCTCCACCAAGTGCTTAGCAGCATCATGGCCCATGACATGCCAGTCTCCCACCAGCCTGAGCTGCCTGAGGGCCAAGCTGTCCCCCCCAGCCCCTGGTTCATGGCCACTGTGTCGTAGGGGCCTGGCAGGTATGAGGAAGCGGGTGCAGGAGGAGTTGGAACACCAGGAGCATCGAGCCCACTTTCCACATCAAAGGGCGCTGGGCTAGCCGTTTGTGGGAGCGGAGTAGAGCCATCCCGGTGCTGACCCAGGCCTCTGTGGTCTGAACTGTAAGGTCTTTTAGAACACTGGCCACTGGGGGGCCACAGGCACCCAGGCTGCTCTCCCTGTGGCAGGGGCTGCCAGGGAAGTGGGTGTGGCCTGCCTCCCCAGCCCCTCACCTTCTGGGCCTGCAGCTTGTAGGCAATCTGGCTGGGCCCGTCGCTGGGCCGCAGCTGGTTGCGGGGCAAGTGCTCCAGCCAGGAGCTCAGGTTGTCCCTGCAGTTCTTAAACTGCTGGTAGGTGAGGCCGGCGTCCTGCAGCATCTTCTCCCTGCACCACGGGGGTGAGGCCGGGAGCAGGGGTGAGAGCTGCCCTCTGGGGACAGGGAGGGGGTGCACGGAGGAGGCTGTGGGCGCCTCCCTCACTGGGGGAGGTCAGGAGTCCTGAGTGACCCCCATGCTGATCCCCTAAGTCTGGCCTGGTGCTGGGGCTGGGCGTTGATTGATGGACCCGACGTCTCTTCCAGGCACCACCCTGGGGGAGTGTGTGGGTGCTGCTCTTACCCCATTTCAGAGGTAAAGTCACCTGTCCAAGGTCGCACAGCTTGCCAGGAGCAGCTGCTGTGCACTGTGGGGGCAGGCCCCGAGCCCTGATGGTCCAGCCACTCACCGCAGGTCCAGCTGGTCCCCCAGGGCATGGTAGCGGTCAGTGAGAGCCCGTACCCGGCGCTGCTGGCTGGGCAGGTCTTGGCAGAACTCATGGAAGTTGTTCTGCAGTGCGCTGCACGCGTGCTCAGTGGCCTTGAGCCCGCGGTGCAGTCCCAGCACGCAGGCCTGCTGCTCCAGCAGCTCCCTTCGCTGGCGCTGGGCGAGGAGGGAAACCGCGAGAGGGACCTTCATGGTTACGTGAGACGTGCATCTAGCCCACCTGCCCCTGAAAGCTTGTTCAGGCTGTGACCCCTTCTGCCAGAAGGCCTCCTGGCCCTCACCTGCAGCTCGCTGACCCTCTCCTGCAGGGTGCCTGGGCCAGCGGGGATGGGGGCCTCCTGTGCCAGCGTGGACTCGAAGCCTCGGATGACCCTGTCTGCATCCTGGATCTGCCGCTCCAGATCCAGGGCAGCCTTGGCTCTGCCACAGGGAGGCCAGGGGAGACGGAGGGTCAGTCACCCCCTTGGCCACACCCCTGCTGCCCTGCCCTGCCCTCCCCTCCCCTCCCTCACCCCCAGAGCACTCACTTCTCCCCATAGAGGTTGCAGAGAACCTGCACGTCACTGTACTTGTTCTTGACATTGTTGAGGGCCACGGGCAGGTGCAGGGCAGCCGGGCCCGCGGGCCGCGCCGACAGGAACGCCTCACACTCCTTCTGGGCTGCTTCCTTCTCTGCTCCCAGGCTTTGCAGCTGCTGAGCTGTGCCCTGAGGTGAGGCAGAGGGCAGGGGTCTGTGTTCTGGGCAGGTGGGTTTCACCCAGCCCTCCTGCCAGGTCGACCTAACTCCGCCCACGAGCTCAGAGAGAGTGGTGGGAATGTGCTTGGGCCCAGGCTGGAGATCTGGGACGGGCCAGGTCCTGTTACTCCCTGAGTGGATGCTGTTGGGCAGGTGGGCCTCTCTGACCCTCAGTCTCCTCATCTATGAGGGACTGATGGGAGGATGAAATGACGCCGTGTGTGTCAGGAGCTCAGCGGCGCCAGGCACACGGTTGCGCACCATGGTCTTCGTGTGTCTGTCCTGTTCGCAAACCTTCAGTCCTCTGCCCCATGGCCGAAGGCCAGGCAGCAAAGCCCTCACCCTGTCCACTCGGGCTTTTGTTCATTCTTCTATCAGTTTCTCACTTGTATGTTCCGTAAGTCATAGCGGCCGATGCTGTGCCGTACCCTGCCCCTTTCAGCCTAACTGGGCTTCCTTCCCGTGGACCCCTGGCATCCCTGATGTGGCAGAGGCTGTGACTTCAACACCCAGGGACCTATCTGGGGACTACCTGGGCAGTGTGACCAGTGCTGTAGCGCAGGTCTGAGGCCCTGACCCCAGCAGACCCAGAGCGTCCCCTGGGGCCAGCAGAGGCCTTTGTTGAGACGGCATCAGGCATAACGCCTCCTCTGGCCCTGCCTCCTCTCCGACCCCACAGGCAGCACCTATGAGACGCCCTAGCAAGCATCCTGCAGGCTCACCTCCACCTCGGAGCAGGCTCCTGCTGGACCGAGCCTGCAGCGTCCCAGGCCATCCTCTCCCACCCAGGGGCCCTCCTGCCCCGCCGCCCTCTGACCCGGCTGAAATGCCACCTCCCGATACCGATGGCTGACTGCACAGCGAAAGCCACAAATGGCGCCACGGTGTGAACGATGGGACCCCAGTTTTTAAAGGGCCAAACGCAATCGATACACAGTAGACCCCAGGTTGGAAGGCGGCCACCCAAACTGCTACCCCACCCACACCCCCAGGGTGAGGAAGGGACCCTTCACTGTTAGCACCTCAGGGCGCCTTGGGTAACAACCCTGCCCCCTCCACCCCCCACTCTCCACCCCCACCCCCAACCTCCCGGGAGAAATCACCCTAAAGATGCTCCAGGCTTTTCACTGCCCTCGTTGCCTTCAGCCTCTGGGTGTAGGTCGCAGGGCCTTTATTGGGTCCTGCCCTTCTAGAACCTTCCTGAGCCTTACTACCTGTGATCCGCTAGACAACCAGATGAGCTGGGTTTTGTAGCTATTTTCAGGGATGAGGAAGCCCAGGCCCAGAGAGGTGAAGCGAATTGCCTAAAGTGGTGAGCAGAGGGGCCTGGACAGGACCCCGTCCGTGTTCCCCTCTGCGTGAGCCCTGGGCTGCGCTTTCCTCTCATCAACCTGGGGTCCCTGCGGCTGTTCCCACACTCATAACCAGCTTAGTTCACGTACCCCCAGCAGGGGCTGCCCCTCATCCCAGCTGCCTCGCTCACCCACCTTGTGGTTTTGGATGCGGCCTTCCAGGTCCTCCAGGGGTGTGGTGCGGCTCAGCGGGGCCCGAGCCCAGGCCAGCACCTGCTTCTCTATCTTCTCCAGGTCCTTGTCCAGCCGGGTCATCTGTGTCAGGAGCTTCTGGGCCTGCAGGTCAGCTGTGGCTGAGCCGGCTGGAGCTGTGGGCACAGGCTGTCTGTGAGGGCCCAGGGCTGACCTTGCATGGGCCCGTCTGCCTCAGGGGATCGTCCCTGAGTGCCCGGCAGAGGGTCCCGTGTGGGGCAGGGCGGGAAGGGGCAGGGAAGGACCTAACTGAGGGAGGACAGCCCCAGGGACCTGCCAACCCAGGAGAAGGAATCCCCAGAGCAGACGTCCCTAACCCACGGCCACCCTTGCCCATCATAGCCCCTCAGCAGCGGCCAAAGAAGGAGTCCACTCCCTCTATCCCAACGAGCCTGCCCTCCACACCCTGGCCAGCCCTGGGTACCCTGCTGGCCAGGCCGAAAGGGCTCTGCAGCACTGGCCTTCAGGCGGCTCTGAACTGTGGCGAATTTCTGCTTCAGGGCTTGCAGCTCCGAGGCCAGCCTGGAGGGAGGAGGAAATCAGAGAAGGACGTCCCTCCTCCTGCTCCCTCTCCCCAACCCACACAGATACCAGTCCAGGCAAAGGCCGGCAATGTCTCAACACCCCAGGGCCTGTGTGGGCCCACAGCCTGCCCCCTGCCCCTGGATACCCCCAGGCAGACTCACTTGGAGGCCCTGGTTACGACTTCAGGGTCTGGAGCTGGGATGCAGAAGCAGGTGGCCGGGGCACGCTTGGTCTCCCCTCCCGGGCCCTGCACGACCCAGGTGTGTGGGTCCGTGTTGTCCACCAGCGTGTACCGCTCACCCCGCAGCAGCTGCACCTGAGGGGCGGGGTGAGAGGCTCACGTAGGTCCACGGGCAGGGGCTGGAGAAGGGACCGAGGCCAAGATGGGGTAGGGGCTGGGGACAGGGACAGGTAGGGGGAGAGGGGGTGGGGAAGGGGCAGGAGTCAGAGTGGGAGGTGCAGGGTGGGGACAGGGACAGGCCAGAGGCACAGCAGGGCTTGGAGGGGACGGGGGCAGGGACGGCGGTAGTGGGGGTGGGGCAGGGGTGGGGCAGGGGGGGCTGAGCCTGTACTTCTCCTGTGTCCCAGTCACAAAGGCTGTCCACGTTCAGAGGCTGCTGGGGCAGCTTCCTGCGTTGTGGCAAAGGGGCCACCCCCTGGCTCCGCCGCTGCAGGTCCCCAATGGTCTTCTCGGCCACAGCCAGCTTCTTCTCCTCTGCCTGTGGGGCTCCAGGCAGTGGGGGCTCAGGCCTGGCTTGCCCCGTACCTCCCCCACCAATAGAGCCAGGGGTCTGGCCTTCATGAGGATGGACTCTAGGTCAGCAAAGTGAAAGGAGCCCCTCCCTGGGGGCTCGAGATCTTGGGATCTGCTCGGTGGGCTGGGTGGAGGGAATCACCCAGGCCTCCAGAGTAGGAGCTGGAGGGGGCTCCGAGCAATCCTGGAGGCCACATTACAGGTGAAGAAACTGAGGCCCAGGGAGGGGAAGAGCTTGCTGGTAACACACCAGCCTCTTCCTGCTACAGTGACCCCCTCCTCCTGTCCCCCTCCCAGGCCAGGGCTCTAGCAGGACCAGGTATCTGGGAGGAGTGAGGCCCAGACACTTGGGCAAGCCCCATCCCCAGGAGGGGGGTGCAGGGGACCAGGTGGGGCCTTCTCACCTCCAGCTGTAGTAGCAGCTCCGTGGGGGCACCAGGGGCCCCCCCAGGGGCAGGGTCATACTGGGTGTCCAGGCCAGCGCTGAGCTTCGCCAGGGTCTGGCTGACAGCGTCGGCCTCTCCCTGGAACTGAGGTCAGTGGGTTGTCAAGCGCAGAGCCCAGGGCAGCCCCCCGCCCGCCAGCCCAGCAAGCCAGCTAAAGGCAAACCGGCTAAACCCAAACTGCCACTTGTCCCCACACTGCCAGCCGTTCTCCCCGGGCAGTGGGGCCTTTGGAAGGGAGCGCTCTGCAGACGGGCCTGCCTGGTTCACTGAACTGGATTTCCTCCAGGGGCGCAGACTGGCGGCGCCCTTCCTGCACGGGTGAAGGGCGCCCCTCTGCTGCCTCCTCTGCGCCCGCCTGGCTGGGAGCCGGGACGGGAGCCGGGAAGTGCAAGCTGGGGGTGTGCTTTAAAGAAACACCCCACAGCTGGGTGGTATTACAGATTTTGTGCCGATGGGCGTGATATGGCATTGTGGTTACATGGAAAAAGAAAAAGGAAGAAAAAACGCCTTGGCTTTTGTCTCTCTCAAAGTATATAAAACATTTTGGGTGAAAATTACCCAAAAAAAGTTTTCTAAGGAGGTATTTTAGACACTTTTTTCCTTAATTCCCCCCCATCGCCACGACACCCTAGGCAGGCCGTGTGTTCTGTGCGTGCTCCATGATTTATGCATGAGGAGCACGGCACTTTTCTTCACTCATAAGAACCAGCCTTCACTCCCTCGGGAGTGATACCTCCCTGCTGAGCTTGCAGGAGCCACATTAGTTTCCCTCTGGGACCTAGCCAAAGAGACACACCTCGGTCATTCTCATGAAGTGTCTTGTCTCCCACAATGCGAGTGTGTCCCATGGTGTCCTCCAGGCCCCTGTTTTCCAGCCGGGGCCCTGGTGGCCATGCCCCCTGCACCTCCCACCCCAACCCTCCCACAGCCCACAGCCCACAGGCTCACCCAGCGGTAATCCTCAACGTGCTGCAGGTGGCTCTCCTGGCAGATGCACAGGTTCAGGAAGTTCTGCCACTCCATCTTGAGGGCCTCCTGGTGGACCTGGGGACGGCAGCATGGAGCCCTCGAACCCTGGTCCATGCACCCACTCTCTGGCCCTGCCCTCTGTCCCCAACCTGGGCCATGTCTCCCTCTCCCTCTCCCCAGCCTCCCTGGGAAGCCCTCGGCCAAGGGAGCAGGGTTCCGGAGGCCTTGGCACCTGGATGGGCCCCACAGCTGGATGGCCGAGCTCCACCATGCGCTCCCCATCGTCCTCCAGCTGGTTCACACACTGCTCCTGGCTCAGCAGCTCCTGCTCCTTGAAGTGCTGGGGGGTGGGGATGGAGGGCAGGGGACAGAGAGTTGGGAAGCAGGCAGTGAGGATGAGGATGCTGGCCCATGCGACCCCCGACCCGTCCCACTCTGCACCCCCTACTGACCTCGTACTCCCGCCGCACGCCCACGGGGTCCGCCATGAGGTCGCTCCAGTCCTGCTGCAGGATGCGCTGCTGCTCCTGGGTCAGGGCGCTCAGCTGGCGCGTGCAGCCCTGCAGGTGTGTGTACAGGCTGCCCAGGCTCTGCCCACGCCACGAGGCCGCTTTCTGCGCTCGGGGAGAGAAGGGGGAGCGAGAGGCACCATCAGGCTGCACCCGGAAACCCAGGCCCTGTCAAGGGCTCAGGCAGCTGGGCCAGCCCTGCTCCCAGACCACCAGCCCGGCCCTTCCTCCTGCTCACCAGTAGGTCCCGGTATTGGCTCCGGATGGTGTTTGCGTCCTGCCTCAACCGAGGGGGAGAAAATGCAGGCCCAGTGAGAGGCGGACGCCGGGATATCACCCCACGCCCTGGCCTGATGACTGGGTCCCCTTTCTCAGTCCCTCGCCCCAGAGGGCCTGGCTCAGGCTCTGGTGGGAGAACAGGGGCAGAGGCTGGGACGCGTGTGCCAGAGGCTCACCCACCGGCCCCACGAGGTTCCGCAGCTGCTGCCCGTAGGAGTCGATCTCCTTCTGCAGGATGTTGTGCTCGGCGATCTGCTGCTCTAGCTCTGCCATGCCCGGTCCGTACTGACCCTCCCGGACCTGCTTCTGCAGAAGGGCCGGCCACTCAGCTCTGCGTTGGGTCCTGGAGTGAGAGCCCTCCCTCGCCCTCCCCCACCCTCTCCGCTCCCCATCAGCAGGAGTGGAGCTGCTGATTTGGGCAGAGGGTGGACAAGCCAGGAGAGTATCCTGGGTAAGTGGCAGCTCACCCTTGGGGACATGCCATTCTCCAGTGGCCCCGGCTGAGGCCTTGGCATCACCATGTCTGCAGTCCCTGAATCCCACTGGTCCCCAGGGTTTGGGTCTCAGCCTCTGAAAAATCTCCTGCCCTGCTGTCTCCTGGCCCGGGGCTCAGCGCCTCCTGCCCGCACACCTCCAGCCGTGCTCTAGGAGCCTGGGCTGGCGAGACCCTGCCCGTGGCCTCTCCACTGTCCCTTCATGGCCTTCGGTGTGGCATCAAAGCACAGTCCCTCACTCAGGGTGAGGGCTCGGAGCTGGTTCTGCCTGCCTGCCTGGAGAACCCCACCTCCTACCCTGCCCCAGGCTTCCTCTGGCAGGTGCCTCAGTGTCCTCTCCTCACCACTTCTCCCCAACACAGCCAAGCCTTTCCACCTCCTTGAGGCCTCTGAGCCTCCCCTTGCAGGAAGCTTTCCCTGACTGCACTGTCTCCTCCTTCTCCCCTTCCCAGCCCCCTGACCCCCTCCAGGGCCACACATGCTGTGGGGCCCCTGATGGCACTCTGTGTGGCTCTGATTGCTTCTGGGTGTGACTTGCAGCTCCCTGAGGCGTCTCCTGCGTTGGGGCTGGCCCCTGACCTGTTTCTGGTCCAGCACCCGCGCCCAGTCGACCCTGGGCCCCATGTTCGGAGGCAGCACCACCGTCTCGTACAGGGCGCGGTACTCGGCACACTCCTGGGTCACCCGCTCGTGCAGCTGCTTGATGCTGCCAAGGAGACGGCGGGCAGGTCAGGGCTGAGCTGGGGGCTCCTCCGGGACCCCCGCCGCCTCCGTCCTTGAGCCCAAGCGCCTGCCAGCACTCCACTTACTCCTTCTCAATCTCTTCAGCTTGTGGGTGCTTGAGCCGCCGGGCCTTGTCCACGTCCAGGAAGAGGTCCTTCAGCAAAACCTCCGCCTCCTTCAGGTTCCGCCCTACCTCCTGCCGGTGCTGCAGGGCCTGGCTCTGCTCGCTGTGTAGCCGGTCCTGCAGGCAGGGCACCGCATCCTCGATACCCATTGCTGCCAGAGGCACAGCCCCAGGGCATCTGCAGCGTGAGCTCAAGGACACAGGGGGCCTGGACCCCCCTCGAGTCCCTAGGACCCCCCCCCCAGATTAGAAGCTCAGCAGAGAAGTGTTTGCATTGTGTTTGGGGAGTGGCCAGTGAAGAACAAAGGTTGTCTGTCTCATCTTCACGGTGACCAGTGGACACGTCAAGGCATGTCTGCGGGGCTCCCCTGTTCCCACCCTGTTCTCTGCCCCCAGGCCCCACCTGCTGCAGCCTCTTCTGGGTCTCCAAGATGTCCCTCTCCACCTGGTCGGCGTTGGCCTGCATGCGGGTGATGAGCAGGGCCAGGTCTTGGGTGGCAGCTCTGTTGGGTGGTGGGGACAGAGGGCAGCATGGTTGGGAAAGGTCCCTCTGTTCCCTTTGGGCAGAGGTCTACCCACCCACCTGGGGTCCCCTTCCTCCCGGCCCAGCCCGCCCTGCAGCTGGGCTCACCGCCCTGGAGGGCAGAGTCCAAACCCTGGGGGCTCTGGTCTCCTGTAGAAGGCTGAGATACTCTGTGGAGGCAGGTGGGCTGAGTGCTGCACCAGTCAGGGGTCAGAAAGTGAGGGTCCGAGGGATGTGCGGCACTGTGGCGCAGGCTGACCTCACTGTCCTGGCAGCGAGTTCCCAACTCCACCCAGCTCCCTGCCTGGAGGGCGGGCAGCCCAGGGAATGAATCACAGATCAGCTGCTAATACCTGAGACAGGGTGCCTGGGCCTTGGGGAGGGGCAGCTGAACTGGCTGGGGGCCGGGGAGCAGCAACACATGCCCCCCCAAATTCCTCCCGGCCCAGCCCTGTCTCGCCCTGCCCCCTGCCACCCCAGGCTGTGCCTGTGCCCAGCTCCATCCAGAGGAGCCACACAGCAGTGGGGCATGGGAGTGCCAACAGACTTCCAGGCCACCCCAACATTTTCCGGATTTGGGGGTTCCAAGCCCAAATCGGGACCTGACCTGCTCCAGGTCACATGACCAGGAGCAGCCAGCCAGGAGCCTGAACCGGGTCCCCAGGCTTCTTTTCCACATGCTCAGCCCACAGCCTCAATGGGGCGCCGGCTGTGTGCATGAGCTCGCTCCCTGGGACCTAGAGGGTCAAGAAGACCTAATAAAAGGAAGGGTGGTCCCAGCCTCAGCAGCGCGGCACCATGGGAGGCCACAGTCTTGGGGAAGGGGAGCCTTCCCAGAGCTGGGCCAGGAACCAGGGCGGAGGACAAGCCCCGCAGGTAGAGGGGCGGTGCCCCAGAGACTGAAGGAACTCCAGCGGGACAGTGTGGGTCTGGTCCTTCTCCATCCTTCCTGCTGTGTGGCCTCGGGCAAGTTACTTGACCTCTTTGTGCCCCAGTTTCCCCACTTGTAAAGTGGGGCTTTAATAATATCTGACCCGGGTCAGTGTGGCTCAGTTGCTCGGAGCATCGTCCCGTAAACTGAAAAGTCCCCGGGTCAGTTCCCGGTCAGGGCACATGCCTAGGTTGCAGGTTCGGTCCCAGCTGGGGCATGTACAAGGGGCAACCGATGGATGTTTCCCTCCCTCTCTCCCACCCTTCCCCTCTGTCTGAAATCAATGAGCATGTCCTTGCTTGGGTGAGGATAAACAAGTTCTAAAGGAACATCTGCCTCATTGCACCAAGAGAACCGACCCATCTGAAGCGTCCCGTATGCAGCCTGCGCAGCGTCAGCACCCAGGCAGTGTTACTTTTCTTTTCAAAACTTGTATTTATTGATTGATTTTAGAGAGAGATGAAGGGAGAGAGATAAAGAAACATCGACTTTTTTGTTCCACTTACTGATGCATTCATTGATTGATTCTTGTATGTGCCCTGACCGGGAGGAACACCTCAACCCTGGTGTATCGGGGACAACGCTCCAACCCACTGAGCAACCCAGCCAGGGCTTCAGTAAGTGTTAGTTTTTATTCCATTCGGATGTAAGTGCTGCGAAGGCGGGACCTGTCAGTTCTGTGTGCGGGGGCATCCCCAGCGCCCAGGATACATAGCCTTGGCACACACGGTAGCATGCAATAAATACACGTTGAACAAGGGGATCACACGTGAGGGGAAGGAGGGGCACTCTTTGGGGGGCTGTGGCCAAAACATAGGGCCAGGGGAGCATTGCCCAGGAGGCGGTGAGCGCTGGGCCCTGGGCCCCGGGGGCCCTGCTCCCATCGGGAGGAGCGCATCTGCCTCGGCAGGACAGGTCACTCCAGTGACAGCCTTCAAGCACCGTCTTTCCCGTCTGCCCAGAGCCCGCCCAGGAGCCCAGCCCCCAGTCTGTCGCCCTTCACCCTGATCTCTTATCAGGATAATGGCCTTCTGTCTCCACTCTCATTTCCACACCCGGGACCCCAGGGAAGCAGCCACCTGAGCCAGCAGAGGGGGCGGATGGCCAGCAGAAGGAATGCCTGCCAGGTCTGTCTGCACAGCATGGGGCTCTGGGGAGCCGGAAGGGGCCCTGCAGAGAGCTGGGTGAACCAAGGAGGCTCTGAGGGGTTCTGGGGTCTGTGGGCCCTTCCCCTTTCCCCACAGCACCCCTTCCATACACCTACAGAGTAAAGGAATCACCCCAATTCTGACAAAACTCTCAAGGCCAAATGAACAACAAAAGAAAGAAAAAATAAAAAAACAAAAACAAACTCTAAAGGCCTGTGGTGTGAGCCTCTGGGGACAGCACACCCCCACCCCCCAGCTCCCAGCTTCTCTGGCCTTGGGCCTTCTGCCCACCCTGGGCCCAGGTCCCAAGGGTCAACCCAGCCCAAGCAGAGTCTTGAACAGGAGCCAGGCACTCCAGTCTCCCGCCTCCCAGCAGGAAGCCAGCTGCTCAGGCCCCTGTCCAGCAGGGCTCCTGCAGAGTGGCCTTAACTTCTGGCCCCCAGCTCCTCCTAACCACCCCCCTCCCCACTGCAAGGAGCCCCAGGCCATCCCTGGCCCCTTGCCAGGACTGGGACAGGCACAGAGTCCACCCCCAGGCCCTTTTGCCTCGGGATACCGAATGCCAGCATGGGGCTGGCCCTGGGCTCCAGCTGCACCTCCAGATGGCTGGAGCACCTGGGCCTGGCACCACCCCGCCTGGCCCCATCCCCGGTCTCACTCACCGGCTGGGCTTGCTGGGGGAGCCCTTGCCCGGGGAGCCTTTAGGGGACCCCTTCCCCTGGGAGCCTTTGCTCAGCCCCTTGAACATGGTGGTAAAGGCAGGTGCTGGCTCGGGCTGGACTTGGCAGGCAGCGGCGTGTGTCCTGGCTGGCGGCTCAGCTGGGCTCTGGCGAGGTGGGGCAGCTGGGAACCGGGAGGAAAGGCAGTTTCTGGGAGGCCCCTCTCTGCAGGTGAGGCCTGGCAGCTGCGCATGCACCCACACTCACCCACACTCACACCCGCTCCTGCACAACCAGTTTGGGAGGAAAGGGCAGAGCCAGAGGGCGGGGCGCCCGAGCCTGCCCGACTCCCAGAGAAGGTCTGGACTAGTCACACCCACAGGCTCAGAGGGAGCCAGGAGCAGTCACACCCAGCTGGGGAAGCAGCTGGGCACATGAGGGACCAGGGTCCAGGCAGACAGACAGAGGCCCAGCCTCAGGGCTTGAGATCAGGTTAATAAACCCCTCCAGCCAGTGCAGAGGCAGGACCATCAGGCGTGCCCCCTGCCCCCCGCCCCACTATCGCTTTCCCCCTGCAGCGGGAGGGCCCAGGCTCCCCACTCACCACCAGGGCGCCCATGTCTCTGCTCCGTGCTCTCCTCTGATGGGGAAGCCAGGGGCATTCACCCCAGATGACTGGCATAAGTACATTTTAAAAGGGAGACCACCCAGCTGGCTCCTCAGAGCTCTACCCAGCGGTGCTGCTGCTCCATCTCCCTGGCTGGCTAGGTGTCCCACCTGTTCGTGACTCTGTGGAGCAGACTTGGATCCTCAGAAGAGTCAGAACAACCCGAGAGGGGCAGGGACTCCTCTGGGCCCCTCCCCCATTCACTCCCAGAGTTAGTCTTCAGGTGCTGTTGACCGAGCCCCTGGGAACCCGCTGTCCTTGAGGTTTCCTGCCTCTTTGACTTGGTTCTGGAAGTGGCCCCTGGTGGCTTTTCTCAGGTCAGATGCAGTGGCTGACTGAGGTGCCAGTTTATTGGACTTTTCCTCATGTTGAGTCCCAGAAAGCTGCCCTGGGTCTGCAGGAAGGGAGTGCCCCCCCGCCATGTCATTGGCCCAGCTCAAGTCTACTGTCGGGGTGAAGAGAGTTTGAGGGGAGCAAGAGGAGCAGTGCATTGTGCTGGGTCTGGGGTGCTGGGACACCCTGGCAGGCCTTGCTGAGGACAGAAAACATTCGAGACGGGAGAAAGGCCCCAGCAGGCTGGGGGACCAAGGACAGAGGCCTGAGACTGGCCACATGCTCCAGTGGGACAGAAAAGGCCTGAGTCCCTTTGGGCTGCATCTCATGGGTGAGCCACTGAATTTGCCCCTCCCTTGCCAGGGGAAAGGGACACAGGAGTCACCCGTCCCAGAGTGGGGGGTGGGGCTGGCAGTGGCAGTGGCGGGGGTGGGCAGCAGGAAGGTGGAGGGTCTCTGTCGCTCTGCTCCCACCAGCTGTGGTGGAGTGAGGGGGAAGCTGGGGCCCAGAGGCCACTCGGCCTCCGCCCCAGCCCTCTCCCCACTTGGTTCCTGGGTGAACCAAGGAACTAGTCACACCTACAGGCTCAGAGGGAACCAGGAGCAGTTCTAACCACTAGAATGGCACACCTGCAATCAACTGTTCTCAGAAAGGAGCCACTTGTTCAAATGATTGCAGAGTCCAGGAGCCAGGCCCAACCGCAGGCAGACGCGGCCCACCAGCCCGCCGCCTCCCCGAGGACTCCTGGCCCCTTCCTGGGAGGCGGCGCTCACTGGAGGCAGAGCCCTGGCGAGGGAGTGGGGGAGATGACGTCCAGACTCCAGTCAGGAGAGGCCTTGCTGAGCTGGGCAGGGTAGGGGCTGCAGGACTTCACCACATGCCCGCCCCCTCGCGCCCCCCCCCCACCCCCCCGGAGGGCAAGTAGTGAAAGACAGCCAGGCTGAGGCTTGGAACATTGGATCTTTGCCTGCTGTGTGCGGGAGCCCTCCTGGAAATAAATCAGCGCCACAGGGGCCCTCACACGCCCCAGAGATTAGGACTAACTGATTCACCGCAAGGAAAACAAGAGCCGGATTCCTGGCGTGACTGTCTAGTGCCCAAGCAAATCAGAGCCCAGCTCCCGGTGAGGCCGACCTGCAGCAGCAGGAGCTGCTGTGTCCGAGGCAGCGCCCCCCTCCCCCAGGGCTGCTCCTGCTCCGGTGGCTGTGTCCTGGCCCCCAAGGGACAAAGAAAGACAGGCATAGGGTTTTAAATATGTGAAAAAAAGAAAAAACAAGAGTTGCTCATTTAGAAGGCAGGGGTGGACTTACGCCAGCCCGCACAGCAGCCACGAGCCCCGTGTGACCCTTGAGAACTGGAAGCGTGGCCAGTGTGAGTTTCACACCAGACATCAAAGGCTGAGTAACAGGAGGATGTAAAATAGCTCCATGACGTTAGATATCGATTACATGTCAGAATGGTAGTTTGGATACATAGAGTTAACTGAAATGTATTTTTAAAAATTAACTTCACCCGTTGCTTTTTTACTTTTTTAATGCAGCTGTTAGAAAACTGAACACTGCTGACGCAGCTTGCATTTGGGGCCCACATTACAGGTCTGTCGGGCAGCTCTGACCTAGAAGCTGGGCAGGGGCCCCAACTAGCAGGCTTCCTGGGCCTCGCCCCTGCCACGTCTCCTCCTTCTGAACCGGGCAGGAGCTCAGCACCTGGCTTCTTGTCCTGTGCCGCAGCCTTCTGCTTGCCTGGCACTTCCTCCTTCTGTGGATGGAGAGGTTTGGGAATCACTGGATCCCAAGTCTCTGTGCAGCACTCTGTCAGCCGTGACTGGAAGTGGCAGCTTCCTCCCATCCCCTGGCCTGGGCTCCCAGGCAGGCTGCCGAGGGCAGCTTGGAGGGTGTTCCAGGGCTGAAGCTGCCCACGCTCTCCTCCAGCTCACAGGGCTCCGGGAGGGCAGGGCCTCCTTCTCCCTGCTGGAGCAGTGGGGGCACCTGCCGGGCTCCCGTGTGCACCCTGGTCGGGACAAGCTTCGCCGTCTCGGGCAGTTGTCCTCCGTTTATACAAACGCTCTGCTGCTGGACCCTGGGAGCCGAGCTGTCTGATAACTTTCCTTCCTTGGCTCGCTGAGGAGCGAAGGAGGAGCGAAGGTCCCTCCATTGGCTGGGACAGGCAGACAAGGGCAAGCGGGGAGGGGAGTTGGGAGATGGGCCCTTTGTCCGCAGGTGCCCTGGGGAGGCAGAGGCAATGGCCCCAGGGATGCACAGGGTGGTCTGGAGGAGGCACCCTCTTGGCTGCCAGTCTGCCCAGCGGGTCTGACCAAAAGCAATGCTGAAGGTCAGCCTAGAGAGAAGCAGGTGCCCCCCCCAGCTGCCCACCTAGAGCAGACAGGTGGAAAAAGTGCCGGCCATTCCTTTTGGACCTTCTATGTGGAGAGTGTAGAGGAAGCAACTCCAGCAAACTAACTCTGCCTGTGTTGAGAGAACAGGGTTCCCCACACTAGGTGGCAAGATAGAGAACACAGAGGCGACCTCAGGAGTCCTCAAGCCCCAAGTCTGGCTGGGAGGGCAAGGTCAAGGCTGCCTGGAGTGCCTGTCCCTCCCTGGAAATGGTTCCCTTCCCTAGCCTTGGGCGACCCTGCCGGCCCCAGTTCACCTGTGGCCGCAGTGCTGGCACAGCCCACATCTCTGGCCACAGCTGCCGCCTCTGGCACAAGCCACCTCTGAATTCCAGAAGTCCGTGGGGCTTCCAGGTCTCCCCAGGTGCCCATGGGCTCTGGGCCACTCTGCCACCTTAAAGAAGGGCCAGTCTCAAGAGTCCGGTCTGGGGCCTCAAGAGTTCAGGGTGGACAGAGGCAGCTACTAACCCACGAGGCCAACAGCATAGCACGGGCTTGGCAGCCGGAGGGCGGGCTACCACTGGTCTATGGAGGAGCGGTGGGGACGTCCTGCTGAGCACCGTTCATTGGTCCGAGGAATAAAAAGTTTTATAAAATGAACAAACAGGAGGGGGAAAAAACTACTAACAGTGTCCATAGACTAATTTCTAATTAAGTCTTTATTGCCAGGAAATCGGGAAGCACAGTACAGCTCATTTGACTCGGGACTCAGCTCCAGGAGGGCAGGAAGGGAGGCGGAGGGGCTGCTTAGAGATGCAGAGGCCGCTGGGAAGGGAAGGGTCTCTTCACCTCAGCTGCCTTGGCCCCACTATCTCAGGGCAGAGCAGCCCACGCTCAGCAGCCCCTGGGCTCAGAGACCGGGAACTTCCTCACTGTTGGGCTGCAGGGCAGAGAGAAGCGACGCCCACTGGCGAGGCAGGGGCTCCTCCCTTGGGGCCCAGGACAGGTCTCATGTGCCAATGGACAGGCGGCAGCCAGGGAGGGAAGGCAATTCACACTCTGCCCTTGCTTACCAGGTACCGAGCCTTCTGCACATTTTCTTTTTCTCCGTGAGAGCACAGACACGCCTGTCTTATGGGCAATGACGCACACTGCCCCCCCTTCCATGGATCGGACAGGGCTCGCTACCAGTGCCAGCCCCCAGGGCCCCGGTTACCTGCTTGTCCTAACCGTCTCCCTGGGAAAAGGTCAACCTCACAAAAAAGATGTGGCTCTTGGCTGGTGAGGGGTCATTCAACCACAGGCTGAGCGAGAGGACACACAGCTGCAGGTCATGGGGGTGAAGGAAGCCACCCGCTAGAACCGGCCCCGGAGAAGCACGGCCCCGCTTTCCGACAATGAGAACCGCCACGGTTGGGCGAGAGCCATGCCCACTGGCCTGGGAGTTCGCTGCAGGTTTCTAACAGCTGCTAAGGCTGCCACCGTCCTGCCCCCAAAGCAAAAGCAAAAGCACACACCTTAGGTCCTTAGATCACAGACCCTTAACAGCTGGAAATGTCAGACCAAAGGTCCCCACAAGGATTCCACCGGTGTTTGTCAGTTGAGGTACTTTGACTTGTATCAATTAATGATGCAGCTGACACCCGCAGTGCTCCGTGCCAGCCAGTGCTAGCACGCAGGGCCCACGCCCTGTAGCCAGGGGCTGTGCTTGACACTCGAGTGCTCCTGCTGTGCCCCCTCCCACCCCCTGCCACACGCACGGCACCTCCAACATCCAACAAGCCAACAGGCTGGATTCTCCCAGCTGCTGTCGTTGGGATGTGGGCTGTTTCCAATTTCTCTCTCAGCTTTGGAACACTGATAAATCGCACAGCTAAACCTGGTTTCTATCTCCTCTGTAGCAATAAGTGTCTTCAAAACACAAACCTAGAACCTACACGTATTTTTGCTATCTTTGGGCATTCTCCTCGAGCTTGGACGGCTCCCGCTCTCCAAGACTGAGACAGCGGCGTGCTGTTTAGAATTCTGGGATCAGTTAGCTCTACACGGATGAAGGATGCCGTGTGTGAAAAATCAGCTCTGCACAGTGAAGATGGTGAGCAGGCAGACCACAGCCTCACCTTCGGTCCCGGGGGTTCAGCTTATCGCCCCAGCTTCGGGAGGCACGCTGGACGACGGTCCAGGGCCACTTTGGGGGGAAGGGCACACCGCCAGCCTCGGTTGTCACCTCACGGCCATGGTGAAAGGTTCGGGCTGCCAGCATAGGCAGGGGGTGGAGCCAGGCCCAGTAGTGTTTCATTTCAAACAGGGTTGGGGGGTCTGGAATTCTCACTTGTTAGTGTGGAACCGGAGAGAGGGCACATCAAAACGATGCATATGAAAAGGAGAAAAGACCCAGTCCCAGCTGCCTCACACTGCTTTTTCCTAAACAGAACCAATAAGGTGAAAGGCAGACACGTGGACAAGTTGCGTCTTCTCAACCCCGTTGAGCATCATCCTGGCAATGGAAGAATACCAGCTTTTCCAGGCCAGTGTTGTGCGGGTCAAGACCGTCACCACCCAGCAGGGAGAAAAATGGAATCATTAGCGCAGTCGGAGCAATACAGAATGGTTGAGCTTTCTTCCTGCTCTGCATAAGGGGAGGCAGGAGACCCTTACCGGAGCCCCCTGCTGACAGCGCCACAGCCCATCCTGCAGGGGGTCTGGGCTAAGCCTGCACAGCAGGGAAGACCCCCAGGAAACAAAGCGGGCATCCACACCCACCCCTTACACCTGGAGACTGCCCTGCCTCGCTTTCTCCCTGGCAGAAGAACCACGTGGGCACTGCACCTTCACTCCTGAACCTGTCAGCCCAGGGCCTGACACCGTTTCTGGAAGAGGGGGAGCCGCTGCTGGGCCTGAGGACAGGATGGGGCTCTGCTCTTGGCATGTTGTCCCCCACGACATGGACTGCTTCACGTCCAGGGATCCTACGGGAAGGGATGTGCGAGCTAAGCGGAGACCTCAGCCCTGCCAGCTCTGTCCTCTTATGTAAACACGAGCTTGTGACACTAAACATGTCTTGTCACAGCCTCACTGGTGGATGAGGGCCACTGCTAGTCAGAGCAGCCACCAGGGACACCAGGAGAAAGTGGCCACAAGAACGAGCAGCTTAGGAGAGCTGCGACCAGAATGCCCAATATCGGTGCTCTGTGAAGGGGGCACTTGAGGGGCCATGGGTGGGGCAAAGGGACATCTTCCTAGAGGAGGAGGACAGAAGGTGCTGCTGCAGCCCGGGGCTCACCCTACAGTGCAGACACTGGCATGGGCAGGCCAGAGGACTGCCTGCCCGACGGGGCCTCGCACTGAGCTCCTGGCATGGGAGGACAGCCAGCGGCAGCCAGGGCCAAGGTCGGCGCGAGGCGGTGAGGGAGACTCGGAACCTGGACCACAGCCCTGGCACTGCTGAGCACACCGGGGAGCTGGAGGGGTGAGGGAAAGGAGAGCCCCCAACCTCCCTGAGCCCATCAGGCCCTGAGCCTTGGGGACAAAGATCCAAGACCACCACCTGGGATCATCTGTTCCATTTTAGGAGGGAGGGAGGACACCCCCAAATTGTGTGGCAGAGGCTACGAAACTTCCTGTTTAAAAACAATCACTTCCTGAGGTTCTGACCCAAAGCAAACCCCGGGGGGGAGGAGAAGCCCTAGCTGGGAGCGCCGGAAGAGTCCTAGTGCGGTCTTTCTCCCCCCCACTCTCTCTTGACCTCTGCCACTCTCTCTGCAGTTCACTGGGTGGGGCCACCATCGTGCCTCAGGGGATGCCAACCAGCCCGACGTTCTCAGATCTTTTAACTGCTCAACCTTCTCAAGCTGTGCGGGTCGGCTCCGTGCCCCAGCCACGTGTAGGCCAGTGTCCCCCGTGGTGGGTTCTCTTTCCTATGGGATGGTTCCATCTCCAAAGGGACCAGAGGTTCCGGGTCTCATGCTTCAGTCTCCTTTATTCCTTGCTTTCTCACATGGCTTTTCTGACTTCGTATTGATGCTACAGCAGAAATAAGACTGAGGAAAAAATAAAAGGGTTATGAAAGAAACTGATTAGAACATAATGGTACCTAAAAATTACAGTGTCTCCATCACTTGCTTATCTGGCATCAAACTCGCGTTGCCAGGAAGTCAGGATGTGCCTGACGTGACAGGAAGGTGCAGCCAGGTCCCCGTGAGAGACCTGAGGCCAGATGTGAGTGAGGGCGTGTAAAAAATGGGCAGAGTCTCCAACATCTTTGCCTTTTAATATAAGATTTGTTTTCATCATTTCTGAGTGTAACACATTTCTTCTAAAAATAGAGCTCTTTGCTTGTTCTGAAACTTTGCTCCCGGAGGGAGGTGAAGGGGATAAGGCTGGCTGTAGTTCTGGGGAGACGGGGCCAGTGTGTCCCAGTTACGAAAGAACCTTCCCAGGGACTTGGGTGCTCACGGCAAGAAGGAGCGCGTTTCAAACCCGTGGTGCTGAGCAAATGGGACGACCTGTCCCGAACCCCCACCTCTGCCTGGTGTGAGCCTCCTCCCTGAACACCTTACTGACCACAGGAAATCACAGCTCACGTGGGACCGGATGGCAGTGCCTCCCCCAGGAGCAGGGGACAGAGGAGCCCCACACACACGGACCAGAAGACCGCAGGGCACCCCCAGCACGCTGGTTCAGGATGGAAGTGCACAAATACACAAGACAAGGGATGCAGGGCTAAGGCTGTCACACTCCCGCCCTGGGCCAATGCGGACCTGGGTTTAATGCCACAGAACTCGCCGGGGTTCCCTCACAATACACACTGAGTCAGAATCTCCCCCTGCCCCCAAGGGAGAGCCCGGTTAGCTCCGGAACCCAAAGATCCCCTTGATGTAGCCAGTAAGGCCGCTCTTGGTCTTCTGCTCCAACTTGTCCTCGAGCGGCGGGAAGGCCACGTGGTTGAGGGCCAGGTCAAAGAACAAGGGCTTGCAAGGGATGGGCTGGAATCCCGGTGGGAAGTGCACGAGGCTGGCTTGCTTGGTGACGAGGGAAGGGTCCAGGCAGAATGTGTCAAACCGTTCAACCAGGGGCTGGAATCAGATCAAAGGGAGGAACTTTGTTGCGGGTCAGCCGCGGACGAACAGCCGGACACGCACCGTGTGGGGGTGACCCCGTTCGGGGCCTCTGTGTGCGACCTCATGTGACGCCCACCGAGTCTCCTGTGAGGGAGGGCTCCCACGCCCCCGTCACAGCGGAGAGTCACTGACACTAAGAGGCTGACAAAGGGGCAGGCCGCCAGACATCCGAGTCAGACTACGAGCCAGCGCTTGCCTCGTTTGGGACCGTCTCGGTGACACCTGATGAGCCTCACATGGGCAGCTGTCAGGCGTTTGAGTAAAAGGAGGGGGAGTGGACTATGTCCTTAGGCCTGAGGGTCCTGTGCTCTACCCATAAGCACACGCCCCTCGTGAGCTGTGAACCCTACTGCCTATTCCTCCAAAGCCACAGCCCACACTCACCTTGTTGTCCTTGACTTGAGAGGTGGTCTCTGTTTGGTGGGAGTCGCTTACATCTGAAAGTTTCATAGGGATTCAGTAAGGACAGGGACTTAGGTTCACAAATGACACTATCATACATGTGGGCTCTAAATCCCAAGAGCAGCCCTGGCTGGTGTGGCTCAGTGGACTGAGTGCCGGCCTGTGAATCAAAGGGTTGCCGGTTCAATTCCCAGTCAGGGCACATGCCTGGGTCTCAGGCCAGGTCCCCAGTAGCAGGTACGCGAGAGGCAACCCACACATTGGTGTTTCTCTCCCTTTCTCCTTCCCTTCCCCTCTCTAAAAATAAACAAAATCTTTGAAATAAATAAGTAAGTAAATCCCAAGAGCAGAGGAGGCCAACCTGTGGGCAACTGAGCCCCTCCCTCCCGGGCCCAAACCCTGCTGAGAAGCCACACAGAGTACAGACGGGCTGCCCTGACCAGGGCCATTGACCCTATGAGGCCAGCACACTGCACGGAAGCTACGACTAGGGACAAGGGACAGTACCAAAGTCTCTCTGAATTCTCCCCCACAACTGGATGTCAGAATGCAGCAGAAGTAGTGGCGGGGAAATAAGCATCTTACAGATTAACCAAAGCAACCCCTTTCCCTCTTCAGAGGGCAGCGTGGTGGCGGGAGAGAAGGGAGCTGCAGCACAGGGGGCCGGGGACCAGGAGGCTCACCCAGGATGGCTGCAGCCTGCAGGGAGCACTTCTCGGACCTCACTTGGGTGATGAGCTCTTGCACGTCGGGCAGGTCCTGCAACAAGTTGGAAGCCGTGCACGTGTGAGCCAGTGGTCAGTGCGCAGCACACCAGACCAACCTGATGCTTGGCAGTCCCACTGGCATTCTCGTGGGACTTAGGCTTTTAAAGCACCTCCCCCTATTTACAGGAACACCCACCAGCATGTTTCAAACGGGAAAAGCTAAGCCACGGATCAAGCGCTGTCCTGGACTAACAATGACACTAATGAACACGCCTATCTTACACGACAGGCATTCTGTGCGAGGCGCTGCCCTGAGGCGTGCACGCGACTGCTCGTCCCACCTTCAGTGAGCCCAGCATAGGCCGCGCCCACTTTACAGACCCAAGTGAGGGACAGAGCGGCCACAGGATGTGGCCAGTCGCACTTGCAGGGACTGCAAAGCTGGGACTCGCCCCAGGCGGCCGGCTCCAGCGCGAGGCCATTCTGCTGCCTCCGCCTCCTCTTGGCAATGGTCAGAAGGACCCGGTAAGGTCTGGCACCCCTCATACCCCCATTCCCTGACACGCCCCCAGACCCACGGGCATACAAGGTAGGATGGGTCTTTGTGAAACATCTCTTCCCTGCAGAGAGAGGCCATCACACCTGTGTGCCCCCACACCCCCTACTCCTCCCCCCGCTCCCTGCCTTTGCTCAGGGACCTCTTCCTGCACTGGCACTCGTGACGGGCTCCTGCGGGCAGGCTGTGACAACCACACGAGCTCTCTGAAGACAGCAACTGGGTTTATACTTCAGCCCCCCACCCCCAAGCCAGTGCCTTTCAGAGCAAACAGCCGGAGTGCAGGAGCAGCGGCGCTCACGCCCGGCCCTGAATCTACACTAGTAGTGTTGTTACGACACACCGCTGTCTGCTCTCTGAACAGCCTGTGCTCAGAGAAGACGCGAGGACTCCTTGGAGCAGACAGCGCATTAAGCCCGCCGCATTGACAGTCCGTACAAGAGACCACGCCCCCAGCACCCCAGGTTAGCTTGCACTCTCACATGCACCCCCATCACCCGTGGGGCTCGCCACAATGCAGACTTCGACTCGGCAGGCCTGGGTGGGGCCTGAGAGCCTGCATTCCAGCAAACGCCCAAGTGCTGCTGCTGCGCCGGCCCAGGCGCCGTGTGGGGAGGGGCCTCAGAACCGCTTCTCAGCCCAGTGCCTTTAAGAACCTCAAGCTCACCCCAAGCCCCCACACTGATTAAACCAGAATCTCTAGGAGGACGACCCAGACACACACTTCCCCCACCAAAGGCAGCAAATCAAGACACATGGTGTGTGGGGACCAAAGAGGACAGTGAGTCTGGACACCCATTTTTAAAAAACCTTCCCAGGCAACTTCAACACGTGGCTGAGTCTAAGAACAGTACTGCAGGTTCATTTTACCTGGAGGGATGGCTTCCCTTCCTAGAGCCCAAGTCCCCCTCAGGCTGGGAGTGCTGCCATGAGCCACCCAGCCTGCAGCTCCCAGGCCCTCGGGGATGCGCCACATCCTGTGGCTGAGCAGGCAGGACCGCCCGAGCAGCGGCAGCGCCTGCTCAGCCTCCCGGCACTTCTCCCGGCTTAGAAATGAGGACAGACAGACGGCTCACCTTCAGGCTGTTCCTGAAGGCCCCAGCCCCTGCGGTCACTTCATCTGCGTACTTCAGGACTCTGTCGTACAGGACAAGGGCCTCGCTCCACTTCTTCACCAGCACGTAGGACTGAGCGATGAAGAAGCACCTGGCGGGGGAGGGAGAAGAGCCACGGTGTTCTACAGCAACGATCCCCAGAAGCACTGCCTGGGAGACACCAACACCCTCACCATGCCGGCCTGCCAGGCGGACCTCACTTGTCCCCACAATCGGAGGGGGCAGTGAGGGTCCAACACAAATCCCAGCCAGCACCTCCCACACAGCTGGGTCACAGTCGTTCACCTCCACTCATCTCTTCAAAAACCAAGTGCAAAACCCTCTTCCTCATGGAAGCCGGTCCACTGGGATCAACAGAGCCTGGGACTGCTACCCAGCGGGACGCAAGGGCCCACAGGGGCTGGGAGGAGGGGCATCAGGGCGCTGGGGTGTTAGAGCCAGAAAGAGAGGGGCTCCAGTTCTGCTGTGTCCAAATCCCCTTTCTTGCACACAGCCCACATCCAAGTTAAACCGACACGAGTAATTGAAAAACAAGAAGTTTAGCCTTCTCTTAGCTTCAGCTCAGGTGTGCCCCGCTTCCGCTAACCCACACCTTTTCCAACACTCGTCCCTTTCGCACTGGGAGGACGGAGAGGACACTCAGTGCACATGCCCTCTGGCCCCCCTGGCCCACACAGGAGGAAACAAGAGCCAGTGGGAACCCCTGCCGCCACCTGAGACACCCCCGACCACGGGGCGGGGGGCGGGCTGTCCTCCGGTCATGGGCAAGGTAACCACACAGCCAGCCCCCCAATCTTCTGGGGGCTGAAGGGAGCCCCATCGGCCCGTTCTCACCTGTAAGCCTTGTACACCAGGGTCCGGAGGCCTATCTCTTTCTGGAAGGCTTTGTCCTCCTCTAAGCCAGGGAGCTGACGCAGCTCCACCAGGTTCTGCACAGGAAGCAAAAAGAGAGACCGTGAGGAGGTGGCCTCAGACCACGTTCTGACCGGAGGCCTTGCAGAACAGACGAGGGTGAGGAGGAGGAGCCTTTGCTTAGAGTAAAGGGGACAGTCTGAGTTGAGTAACTCGGCAGCAGCCATGTCTGTGTCACCTCCATCCTCTCGAACACCAAAAGCTATCTGTCCTACCCGACGCAGCGCACACCTCAGTCCTCCAGAGAACAGCCCAGCCAGAGGGGGCTGCTCAGCCCTGCATTTCCATGCGGTGTGGCCTACTCGCCTGGCACCTTCTCGGACACCTATGTGTGCAGGTGCCTCATGAGCCTGCTCACTGGCAAACTCCCAGTGGCCGACGCAGCGTGGCCTTGGCCTCGGTGCACCACAGCATGTGGGGAGTACACGCAGGCCAAGTGCTCCAGGAAACCTGTGGACTCACTGGTCTGCACATCAACACATCTGAATGTCAGGGTCACAGACCACTGGAGTGGGACAAGGACAAGACCTGTGTCTTTTACCAAGACGCCAACAGCTGCTGGTTATCACCACCCTTTCACTATGCAAAGCAAAGTCACTTGGTGTCCCACACATGCAAAGGCCAGGCCCTTGCTTTCCCAGTCCTCAAGGCCACCTGCAGAATGATGTCGTAGAGCCGGATCAGGTCCTGGGGACGGGGGGCGCGCTTGCTGTCGTCCTCTGGCTGTGGCTGCAGCAGGGCCTTCTGTAGACCTTTGGCCATGCTCTCGTTCCGCTTGATGGCCGTCGACAGCTTGATGTAAGTCAGGTAGCTGGAAGGCACCACATGTGAGCTCAGGTTACGCTCAGGAAGCTGGTTCTGAGAAGAGCGCAGGACCACAAGTCGGGACTGGCCTGGGGAGCATGGGGGTGAGGGCGTGTCACACAGCCGGGCTAGTCAGCCTGGTCCTCAGGCTTAAGGGGCCCTCAATTCTAGCTGCTGTCCAGTGGCTAATTTGCAGGGGACCAGTGTACAACCTCATGACAAAATCTGATTTCAGCCACACAGAGCTACTAATCCCAGAGGCAGTCTGCCAGGTGAGCCACAGAGAGCGAGCTCGTTCCTGAAACGAGAGCTAGTTCACGGCCTGGCCCACACTCAAACTAGGATGGCGTGCTCACTCGATGGCTGCCTCTCTCTTCTTAGAAAAGGGGGCAGTGTCTTTGGATGGGTGAGCATATTAACCGTGTGTGGGCACCGGAGACTGTACGCGACGCCTGCTCACTGTAACTGTGCCACCAGCACACCTCTCTAATGTCTGGGCATGAAAACAGGGTGACCGCTTAAAAATCTATTGAAGAAGTTTTTAGGTATCAAGGTCCCTATCCTCCTGTGGTAGAAGGCTGGAGGGATCCCTGGGAAAGGGTACAAAAGAGGCCTGGGGGCAGGGGGTCCAGGCACGGCCAAGGTCAGGGACTCCATAATGAACCAGGGGGATAAAGGGACCACCAAGTTCTGAGTAGTGCTGCCCAGCCTCCCGGCCTTCCTCCCCGACTCAGCTTCCAGAACAAGGGCAGCTCGGTATATCCCGGGATGACCTGCCCAAGAACCAGAGCCTCCATAATTCTAGAGTCGGGGCCCTTGGCGGAGGGGCAGAGCCAGAACACCTACAGGAGCCCGAAGGTGAGGAGCCCCGTGTGTGAGTGCAGCGCCACTGCCAGCCAAACCTCGCGCTTTACAGGGGTGGACGAGCCAGACATTTAAATCTCTCACAAGACAGAACAGGTCAAAACCAAGAGGGCAAAAAAGCAACTTAGAAGAACCAGATTTTGCAGGAAGTAGACAACTTAAGAAAACTATTATTAATAAGCCCAGAAAGGTAAGGGAAGACTTTGTGATTGTAAAATTGGAATGAGACACTGCATTTTAAATATAATATTCAAAGAACCAAGTTCTTAGAAACTGAAATAGCATCAGAGCTGAGGAAGCCCATACAGGACTTGGATGAGAGGCCAAGAAGGGTCAGGGTGGAGGGTGGAGGGTGGAGGGCGCAGGGTCGAGTGGGGCAGGCGAGAGAGGGCTGCTGTGGGAAGTGTACAAAACGCCTAATCCCCAAAAGCAGCAGCAACATATGTTGTCATCCAGAGACGTGAAGGAAAGTACAAAAAGCTTTGTTAAAAGAATTTAAAATGGCTGCTTCTGGGAAATGGGAAAGGTCATGAGACAAATCTTCTTCAAGCTCTGAAGAAAAATCGGACTCTCAAAACAAAGTAACTACTATTCACAAAGTGATACAGGGATTTAGATACATCGCCATGAAGTTTTATTAAAGTACCAGAGCTTCCTATTTCTGACCTGTCAAAGCCGGCCCCCAGACCCTCCCTAAAGCCTGGAGGCTGGCACTAGTGGAGCCTGCAGAGGGAGAGGGGGGCCAGGGCGGGGTCTGCAGCCTGGAAGTCCAGAGGCCGGAGCAACTCCTGACTCTGACTGTGACTGTCAGCCACACACGGGCCCCTACACCTCCTGGAACCGTGTTTTCCTCAGTGGGCTGTTCAAGTGCAGGCCATCTAGGGCCACTCCTGCTCAGTGGTTCACCTGAGTCATCTGGCGGTCAAGGTGACATTCGCATAGTATCAAACGCCCTAAGAATGGGGATGACGGGAAGGAAACAAGTTTCCGTGGTTTTGTTTTTATAAAAAAGCAAGGAGGCTGGGAGAAAGCTGAATATATTGCCAGGTTCACCAGCAAGTTACATGCACATTTTAATTTCTCAGTCATAGAGAACAGAATCTGTTGAGAAACAGAGTTTTCCCAAATTTTATTTCTCCCCAGGAATTTCCAAAAATGTTGCTCTTCCTTCCTCCTTTTTCTTCTGTGGAACAAATGACCTACTTTTGTGAAAAAATTAAACTTCATGGCTGATGTAGAAGTGTATAGGAAAGAGCCCTGGCTGGGGTGGCTCAGTGGATTGAGCACCGGCCTGCAAACCGAAAGGTTGTTGCCAGTTCGATTCCCAGTCAGGGCACGTGCTCGGCTGCGGGCCAGGTCCCCAGTACAGGATGCTCAAGAGGCAACCAACAGATCTATCTCCCTCACACTGATGTTTCTCTTCCTCTCTCTCTCTCCCTTCCCTTCTCTCTAAAACAGAAATAAAGTCTTAAAAAATATATATAGGGAAGAACAAAGGACAAAAGCAGTCAAGATGCACCTGAGGGAACGACCGCTCCACCAGACACGGCAGCTTCTCATCTCACAGCGCCAGCAGGCAGCACTGTGTGGGTGTCGGTGCGGGCGGCTCTGTGAGCGGAGCAGAAGCGCCCAGCCAGGAGTGCGCAGGTGGGGGTGGGAGGTGCGCCTGCAGGGCGGGGCTGCAGGTCAGTGGGGAGGCCAGAGCCTCCCAACACTGTACTGAGCAACCTGGCATCCTCACAGAGAGACGAAAGCAGACCCTTACTGAGCTCAAAAAGAATCTCCAGGTGGAACTGCACTTGTTTACATTGAACTTAGATGTGAAAGGGACAACGTAAAACATTCAGAACACAGAGGAGGAGGACCACAGAGGAGAGAGGGGAATGGACCAGGTGCTTCAAAGTCACTGGCTGAATTCCAGCTCTCGTGTTATATGAAGATTTCAAGTCGCATACAGGTCAGACCCCAAACGCAGTGTACACACTCTGCTTTGATAAAGTGTGCAGACACACAGTATTATTCATCGTATACTGAACTATACATTCACACGCACACAAACATTACACGCACTCTCTGCTCCAGTGATGCACGTCACCATATTTAAAAAGTAAAAAGGCCACAGCACTTACCTGTGCAGGTACTGAAGATTAGACACCTTCCCCGACTCCCCGTCAAGGGTGAAATCTCTCTGTTTCTGCAGAAAGTGAATGGGAAAGATGGAACAGCTGACCTCACCCTTGGCCCTGACTACCTCATATTCAGTGGTGAGGTCCCCGAGGGCCCTGGAGGAGGTCCTCAAACATCACAGACTTACTGGACGTACTCTCGAGTGACAGGGTCCCTTGGGTGCCACTGAAAAGTAGACTTGAGTGAGATAAGAGAATTCAGAGTCACGGCCAGTAAGGCTCCCAGCCCGCAGCTCCCAGCGGTCAGACCCATAGCACTAATGCCAGACATTCCACAGCCCACGGCTCCACTTGGACCCAAGCTGGACCCCTCCTGCTGTCTGCTCCTGCCTTTTACGGGTGGCTGCATAAGAACCCCTCGGAGACGTGGCATCGCAACTCCGGGGCCCGTGAGACTGTGCTCTCACGTGGAAAGAGACCCTGGAGCTGTGATGATGAGAAGTGTCTCTGGTTGGGCCTAGGCTGTCCAGCCAGGTCCAAGGGGACCACAGGCTCCTTCTCGGCAGGAGGAAGGAGAGTCGGTGATGTAGTCAAAGACCAGGGCAAAGGTCAGAGAGGAGAAAAGACACCATGCTGCTGGCTTTGAAGATGGGGAAGTGACCATGAGCCAGGGCAGGAAGGTGGCTTCTAGAGGCCAGAAAATGCATTCTCTGGAATGCTAGAAATGGATTCTCCCCTAGATCCCCTCAAGCTTCTGAAAGAATGCAGCCCTGAGAACCCATTTCGACTTCTACCCTCCAGAACCATTAGTAACTTTGTGTTGCTCGAAGCCACCAAGTCTGTGGGGATGTTACAACAGCCACAGAAGTACACCGTGGTATTGCTGTACCTTCACCCTCTACGAGGTGCCCCTCAGCTGCTGTGAGTTCAAGGTCACTGACAGAGGCTGGGGCTCTGTAAGCACCTGCTCAGCGGACAACGGGAAGTGTAACACACACAGGCAGCTTACTGGGAAAGGGAAGCAGGTGACTTCAGCCTAACAAATATCTATTGAACAGTTTACACTGTGGCCGATGCTGAAGAAAATATATTGTTGCTTTTAAGATACTTATAATCTTGAGGAAAGTATAACAAAAGTTAAATAGAAGACAATTCACAAAATATTAAAAGGCAATTCTTGATTAACTATCAAACCAAAATTTTGGCTGTAAGTATGAGATCTTTAGGAAACAGAGAGATCTTTGTGGGCCAGAATGGTGCCGACAGGCTTCTTGGAGGTGGCGAGAGGGCTGGGAGCAGCTGGGCCTTGTGCAGCGGAGGCGGTGCGCACACCAGCTCTAGGAGCCCGCACTCTATCTGCCAGACCAGCGCTCTCTGAAGTGCGGTGCACACGGCTGAAAGTGTAAGGGAAGTGTGTGGGTGTAAGGGGAAAACTAGGACTTCCACTTACGTCTATTTCATTTCCAAAACCTTTCTTTTAATGCATTTTATATATTACAAGTCAATTGAATAACAAGGTATACCTTTACGAATAAACACACTAACGCTCAATTTTACTTATGGAAGTACATTATCATGGACATTTGGAGACCACTGCTCTGGACCTGGAGGGCCCACTGGGTAAATTCAGAATCAGGAGAACTGGACAAGCAGCGAGAGATTACAGAGTAAGAGGAAGCAGGGTTTTTGGCGGTAGGGCAGAAAGAGGCAAAAGTGGTGGTGCTGAGGGTTCCCAGATGCCTCAATGAGCTACAGTGATTTTATTAGAAAAAGGAAGCACTGGAGACATCTACCTGAACTTGAGACCAAAGGCTTAAAAGGTGACACAGGAAGCCACCAGGAGAAACAGGACAGAGCGAAAATCCCTCAACCCAATGGAGACCCGAGCCTTCTGCTGTTAGCCAAGCGCCACACCTCAAAACAACAATGGCTAGGGGTCAGTGCCCTCAGGCCACCGGGACCCCACCTGGGAATGGGACATGGGAATGGGACACTCAGACGCAGGAGGACCCCAGCCCCGAGCAGGAGCCAGTGGCCCCACTGGTGGTCCTACCTGATCTGGCCTGAGCTCCTCCCGAACGGCCTGGATGGCGTCCCGACACTCGCTGAGCATGGACTCGAACAGCCGCTCCTTGGTTTCCTCACTTTCAGCCTAGGCAAAGGCAGAACGCGGTCAAGGTTTTCCTCTGAGTGTTCTGATGTGAGGGGGACGGAACAGTGTTTTGATCCCCCCGTTACTCGCCCAACAAAAGTACCCAAGTCAGACAGCATTCAATTGCTATTCTGCACCACATAAAATGTCCCTTATAGTCGTAGTCACTATTTACGTGGAAATGGGAATTACACACAGAAATAACGTGAACATACTGAAAAAGTATCTGCGTCACCATCTGAAACTATCTGTCAGGCAGCAGATGCTTCGAATTCCTTCCTGTCCCAGGACTTTCTACTGCCGCCCTCCAACGCTTCTCCTCTGCTCAGGCCCTGCAGTGGCCCCTGGAGGGGCCTCAGAGGGGCCCAGGGCACTGCTACCTCTCGCCGAAGCACCCCGGGGCTTTCTTTTCCTTTCTCCCTCCAGAACAAACTGTCTGAAATTCTGCTGCAGGCCGGCAGAATCACCCTTACGAATGTGACCCAGCAGACGCACCGACCCTGGATTGCTCTTACGTCCACGCAGGTGGTGACACTACTAATCAGCACCACTCAGACCCATTTCTCTTCCACGTCTCTCCACCCACGTCTCTCCACCCCCGAAACCCGGTGCTCAGACACCCCGTACGGCTCTGCTGAGGACATCTTTAGGGCAGACAAGGCCGACCGACAGGCGCGCGATGGTGGCCTCCGCACAGTACAGGGCTGTGCGGGGACTAGCGAGCTGGGAAGAGGGAAAAGTGATTCACTAACCGAACGAATACCTGCCGGACCACACCACCGTCCTAAAGAATCCGACTGAGCAGGTGCAAGTGGGCCAACAGCAGGGAGGCGGTGAACCTGTGTCACTGGCAGACCCGCTGTGCCATTCAAAAGCCAACATCCCATTATTATATCTGACTTCCCACACAAACTGACACCCAACCCGATCTCCCGACATCCAAGAGACCTCTAAGAATGCCCAAGGGAAAACCCAGTACTGCCCACTCCTTTAACAGATGGGTGGTATGGGCTTAATCTGTTGTTCTCTTAAGAACTCTCATTCAGTGTGGAGAAAGAGAAAACTTCCTTGTGAGTTACCCAGTATAAATCAAACATACTTTTCTATTTATAAGTCACTTGCCTCTCATCTCGTCCCCTAACTTAGGGACAAATCAGGGATCCAGTCGTTCTGTGACTCTATAAAGGCAAACACGGCCACCCTCACTGCATGGAGGCCAGAGCAGCTCCGTCCGATGGGACGTTCTGCGGTGACGCAGATGCTCTGGACCCGCACTGTCCGATACAACATGTGTGAACCACATGTGTCTACTGAGCACGTGGAATTTTAATTAATTAAACTTAGCCACACGTGTCCAAGTGGCTACTGTACTGGACGGTGCAGCTCTGGAGAAACTCACTTCACACAAAAACACTGTTAAGCACTTCAAGTTACAAGGTTCTTTATAATCATTTCATCAAACTTGCTGGCCAATTTTCTAAGTAAAAACCCTGTAGGACGGGGAAGCCATGTGATAGTTTAGCAACTGAAATAAGATTTATGAATAGGCATGGCACCAACCACAGAGCCACACCCTCAGTGGGCAGGACGACTCTGCGCCAGTTCTGATACCACGCACTCCGGCAAATATGCCACCAACACCCTCTTAAAGATGGGCGGGGCTCGGCGGGTGGGACCACGGGCGAGTGAGTAAGAGGAGGGTAAACTTCACTTCACCAGCCACACAGGACCTGCAGGGAGGGCAGGGCTCAAACAGAACACGGGAACACTGCCACTCCTCTTCACCACCATGTGTCGCCTTTGTCCCGAGTGAGGGTGCCTCTGCCCCTGGTGCCGCACAAGGCCAAACCCCCACTGCTCCCACACGCCCTCATCCCACGGCGACCTCAGAGGTCTGACACCACAGTGAGTGGACAGCCCATTTGAGGGACGACTTCCGACAGCTGTGCACAGTGGCGCAGAGACCACTACCCTCTGGAGAACTTTTGGTTCTCCCTGGGCTGGGCAGGTGTCTCCAAACGGGAAGCTTTAAACATATTCTGCTGTTTATTCTACAAACCTGTCTTGGCCCTGGCTGGTGTGGCTCAGTGGATTGAACGTGGGCCTGTGAACCCAAGGGTCACTGGTTTGATCCCCAGCCGGGGCTCATGCCTGGGTTGCAGGCCAGGTCCACAGCAGGGGGTATGCGAGGAGCAACCACACATTGATGTTTCTCTCCCTCCCTTTCTCCTTCCCTTCCCCTCTCTAAAAATAAACATTAAAAAAAAACCCTACAAAAAACCTGTCTCAGAGGCTAAGATAACCCTGAAAGGACAAAGGAGACAGAAACAGCTCTGCACAGGGAGAGCAGGTTTCCTTGGAACCCACACGCGGGCCTCCCAAGGCAGCCACTGGACCAACAGATGGTGCACCAAACACTCGGCAAGCTCCCGGTGTCCCAACCGTGCTCGCCTGGGCCTCCTCCCCAGGTGTGCCTGTGACGCAGAGGAACCTCGGGCCCAGAGGAATGTTATTCATTAGCCCTAACATACATATTCCAGACCAACGGTTACATGACTTCGCACATCCCAGGATGTGGCTTGAGGTCACCGGAAGGCTGGCTAGGACAGAGGACAGCCAGCTGCTGTACATACTGCACTAGAGGCGCCCCTGCTCCTAAAAACAGACTCTCAGGTTGTTTTCACTGGTCTAGCAAAACTGCTGGAGGGGACGGTGTGACTAAGAGACCAACAGGCCTGTCTGACCACATTCTCCACCACACCCATCGGAGAGCTGAGGGGATGGGGACCAGGCCCCAGCCAGCCTGCTGAGGTCTAAAAAAAACTATGGATATTATCTGGTAAAGGGACAGACAAGCCTCACTAAGAATGTATTTTTTAAAAAGAAGGATAAATGGTCTCCTTTCCACCCAAACGTTAGAATATGAACGGTGACTTGGTAAGAACACCAAACCTGCAGACACTTTAAACTTGCTGCCGCCCGGACCCTGCCCCGAAGAGCTGCCTCACAACACGACCTCCGTGGTGACCGAGTGTTAATGCGGCAACGTGAGAGTGAGTTTTAAAGCAAGGCAACGTTAAAGACATGAAGGCTTAAAGTCTGGCTGAAGAGACTTAGGATTCTGCAACTGGATTTTGACAGCTGAGTCACTTTCAGCTCCAGCCTTTTCAATCCAATGTTTTATCTCCCTGAATTATTTCTTCCTTCCATGCTTATCAGTAAACCTCCATGCTGTTTCAGGATTTAAAGTCACAAAAACCTCAACAAAAAAGCAGTAAGAGCGGGGCTGCCAAGTCCAAGTGTCCGGGCTTCTAGAGGTGGCACACACCAGGCTCAGGCCGGCCAGGAGACCCTGAAATGAGGAGCCTGCTCACTAAGGCCCAGCTCCCAGCTTCCCAGGCAGAGAGCTCAAGCACGACAGCGAGAACTGGCAAGGCCGGTGAGGCCATGTCCGAGCCGGCCCAACCGGCTGACACTGGCACCGAGGGCTAAGTGGTTCTTCCTGGGGTTTACTTCAAATGGCCAAAGGGTACTTCCTATACTGAATAACCCATGGTTCTTCAATTCAGCAGACACTTAATCAGCGAGATCTGACATGTAAGGACCTCATTACCTTTGACACCATATTTAATTATTTTATTTACCTGCTGGACTGGGTGTGTCTGTGACAGAGGACATGCGGCGGTAAAGTGTGTTTAATATTCAAAGCTGACCAGGATTCTCTGGGGTTAGTACACAGTTTGTTTGATCCACGTCTTCTACAACCACATTATTTAAAGACCTCTGATACTCAGAGGCGACCCTAACACACTGTAATGTTGTTAAAAAACAGAGATAATCACATTCACCACAACTAGGACATCAACTAGGTAATTAATGTGAGATAACACTACAGAGCCTACAAACATTAAAATGGTAAAGGAATATTAAAAACTTTGTCAGTAAATTAAACAATTTTCATGAAATTAATAAGTTCCTCTGAAAAATAAAACTCATCCAAACTGACACAAGATGAAACAGAAAATCTGAATAGCCCTGCATCTCGTAAAGGAATGATATTTGTTTAAAACAAGCAAAGACAAATTTTAAAAAACTTCCCACAAATATCAAATCATTATGCTGTACACCTGAAACTAATGTTATGTCAATCATATCCCCCTAAAACAAACAAAAACTTTCCCGCAAAGAAAACGCCATCCCCTCAGTTTCACTAATGAATTGCAACAAACATTTAAGGAAAAAAATACCACGACTGCATAAATTCTTTCAGAAAACAGGAGGAGCACCTCCAAAGTCGCTCAATGAAGTGTGTATAACCCTGATACCAAACTCTGAAAAAGGTATTACAAGAAAATTATAGACATTATTCCCCATGAAAACATGCAAAATTCTTAAAAGTAACAAATCAAATCAGCAATACACAAAAATATAATGCACCATAACCAAGTGGACTTATTATCCTAGACACACAGCTGTTGGTTTAACGTTGAAATTAATCAATGTAATTCACCACGTTAACAGCCTCCAAAGACCCTTCATCCTTCTGGATTTGAAACCGTCCTCACACGGTTCCTCCCAACCGTTCGACTTCACACACAATTCGAACACTCCACTGTGTCCTGCGGAGCAGCAGTGAAAAACCCACACAGCATTCCCGGTGTACCTGCACATCACAGTCTGTACTGGTGCAGGAAAGTCTCTACTGACCCAGTGGGACCCAGGAGCAGCAGCACCTGGCCGTGAAAGCCTGCACAAGCGAGGGCAGGGAACCCTGGTTACGCGTCCTGACCTACCTGCAATAACAAGTCCTGGAGCCACCCTCCACGGACCTGTGCAAAACACGCCCAGGGGGCAGAGCTCTGACCCTCGTGTGCAGAAGCACATGTACGTGGTTTTAATTTTTTTTTTTATTATTTATTTATTCTTAGAGGGGAAGGGAGGGAGAAAGGAAGAGAAACATCAATGTGTGGTTCCCTCTCATGCAACCCCTACCAGGGACCTGGCCCGCAGCCCAGGCATGTGCCTTGACGGGGAATTAACCATCAACCCTTTGGTTCACAGGCGGGCACTCAATCCAATGAGCCACACCAGCGAGGGCTCTTGTATGTCTTTAAAATGCATCACTTTCATGATTGAGCTACTGTAGTATTGCAAAGAGCTATTCATTGAAGAACTGTTTTCTTCTCGATAAGGACCCTCAATACCAAACAAACATAGCATGTGATAAAAAAACCTATCAAATACATTGAGATTCTTTTACTCTCTCCACCTGACTTCTTTGGGCAGATGCTTAATAATAAACAAAAGCTTTAAGCATCTTCTGCATTAAATAAGATGTAAATTCTTAAATTTAAACAACTTCAATCAGAAAGAGATCAAACACACTGAATTTGCCACGTACAGCGTGCTCCCGTGTATGCTGCACACCCATGTTTTGGGGCCAAACTTTCAGGGAAAAAATCTTTTAATTTTTTTAATTCAATTTTTTAATTATATTTAGAAACAAAATCAATTATTGTATTCCAGGGTATTCTGCATATGGGTATCATTATTGCTTTCTAGTGTTACACTTTTAACGCATGAACATAAATAAAAGAATTAAAAACATTTATATAAATACAAAATTAGTACTACCCATGTATAATGTGCACCATTTTTCCTTCAAAACTGTGGGCAAAAAAGTCCATATTATGCACAGCAAAATATGGTATATGTTTAAATTTACATGGTATTCTAATTTTTGGCAATTTATTCTAGAACAGTAATCCAAAATATGGAAAAATCCATGTAACAGAGATTTGCTACATCATCATTTAGTTTTGTGACAGCTAATAAAATCTTGAGAATTCTGGTTGGTTTTTTTTTTTTTTTAGATTCTATTTAGCCCTGACTGGTGTGGCTCAGTGGATTGAGCACCGGCTTGTGAACCGAAAGGTCACTGGTTCAATCCCCAGGCAGGGCACATGCCTGGGTTGTGGGCCAGGTCCCCAGTTGGGGGTGTGAGAGAGGCAACCAAACGATGTATCTGTCACACACTGATGTTTCTCTTCCTCTCTCTCTAAAAAATAAATATAATGTTAAAAACTTTTTATTTATTTTTAGAGAGAGGGAGGGGAGAGAGAAAGAGATGGAGAGAAACAATCGGCTGTCTCTTGTACACTCCCCAACTGGGGACTGAACCCACAACCCAGGCATGTGCCCAGCCCGGGGATCATACTGGCCACCTTTCGCTTTGCAGGAAGATGCCCAATCAATGGACCACACTGCTTAGGGAAAATCCTGAGAGTTCTTAGTCCAAAGGACTCGCTCCTGATCTTCTCAATCATTTAATTAAGAAAGCTGCTGCTGTTCAGAAGCACCCTGAGAGGGACAAAAAGGGTAAGGAAGGGTGTGACGTTCCATTGGATTTTGATCAAGGGCTGTGCTTACCAGCTGGCCTGAAAATGTAAGATTAAAGGAGCCCTGGACGGGCGGCTCTGTCCATTGGAGCACGGTCCCTTGCACCACAGGGCATCGGGAGGCAACCAATCGGGGTTTCTCTCTCACATCAATGTTTCTCTTTCTCTCTTTCTCCATTCCTCTCTCTCTAAAATCAATAAAAACATACCCTCGGGGGAGGATTAAAAAAAAAACAAAAAACAGCCCTGGCTGGTGTGGCTCAGTGGATTGAGCACCCACCTGTGAACCAAAGGGTCGCTGCTTCGACTCCCAGTCAGGGCACATGCCTGGGTTGCAGGCCAGGTCCCCAGTAGGGGGCACGTGAGAGGCAACCACACATTGATGTTTCTCTCCCTCTTTCTCCCTCCCTTCCTCTATCGCTAAAAAGAAATAAATAAAATCTTTAAAAAGGAAAAAAAAAAGTTTCTCATTCTAAAAATAACCTTCCTGGTTGTGTTCCATCCCTCTGTCACTTAACCAGATAAAAGAGAGAGGAGAGGGGCATTCTGCAACACAGAGGCACCAAGAAATTCCATCACTGAAAGCTGTCCCTAACGCAAAGCAGCTACTTTGGAAGGAGTTTGGATGCTTAAAACGACCCATCAGCACAACTCACAAAGTGCCCCTACATGCACATTTTTAGGGTCAACAGCTTACTGTGGAGTCTCATGAAATACACGCCACTGGTCCTTGGTGAGGCTGTGGACATGCTGAGCAGTCTGGTTTCGTGTGGTTTGGTTTTTAGAGGCTCTTTGTCTCATACAGAGGAGGAGCTCTAGAAAGTGCATTAATCACCATCCACTTTGTACAAGCCAAGAGCACCAGGGTCTCATCTTTTGAAACTCATTTGGTTGTTCACACCCTCACACGGTGAGCAGCTCTACATAGACATTACATACACGCCATGTGTCAAACGAGATATTCTGGCTTAGCCAGGCTCTCCTGAAAAGGCCCAGGAACAAGAGGCTGCCCCCTTAGGGCTAGAAGGCTGGGACAAGAGGTCAGAGGCAGGAGGGACATAGTTATGCTGCTGCACCACCTGCTGGGCCAAAGTTACCCTTCACCTCAAGCCAATCTTTTATTGCCCCCTTTTTTACGTTGCTGACTGTCCTGTCAATTTCTTTGCCCTTTAAACAGAACACCTCCTCTATAAACTTACCTCTTAAAAAAATTTTTATTCAAGAGGGTACATCTTGAGACTGTTACGAAATCCCCAACAGCATTAAGATGAATTTCTGTTTTGTGATAAGTGAACACCAACAAAACACTACATTTTAAACACACATGTCTGCAGACTCAAACCAAAGAGAGAAGAGGCACTTCCTCTTTACCTGAGCAATGGCCGCCTCGTTATCGGCCAGTCCCAGCAGAAAGATCCTCACTTTGTCGATCTTCACCGGGACCGTCCTCCCCCTCCACTCCACCTCGCTCATGGTAGCGGCCTGCTTGGCTCGAGTCTGAGTGATCAGTGCCTGCAGGGAGGGCCAGGGAGTTAAAGATCAGCCTGGTGGGCGTGAGTGACCGACGTGAAAGGAGACGAAATCTGCGTGTGTCCTTTCCTATAACCAACGCATTGTGCCTCACACAGTGAACATGAACTTACATTTAAGTTCCTCCTCGGTTTACTATGTCTTGGCTTACAGAAACTCAAATCGTAAAAGGACAAATCAGAAGGTTAAGAAGACCATCACTAAGTTCTAGTAAGGGTATAAGGCGAAAGTAGATCTGTATACACCCCAAGCAGAAATGTAAACTAGAAACTTAAAATATTTGTCAATACATATCAAAAGCTTCCAAACACTCCTTCCACTTTTAGGAACTTATCCTAGGAAATAACTAAGAATGTGTATGAACCAGACACACAGATACTCCCAGTGGCACTGTTTACCACTTAGTGACAGCGGAGCGGTCAATTCAGAGACTTCAAAGGGTGCCGTGCACCCACCCGAGACGGCGATGTGCGAACGCATATGCTGAAAGGGAACAGCTGCACGCGACACTGTGTTTTTAAAGAATGTTACTAAATAGTGTGTACTGAGATCCCACTTTCAAAATGCTTGCCTTTCGGTCCTGACTGGTGTGGCTCAGTGGATTGAGTGCTGGCCTGAAAACTGAAAGGTCACTGGTTCGATTCCCAGTCAGGGCACATGCCTGGGTTGCAGGCCAGGTCCCTGGTTGGGGGTGTGTAACAGGCAACCAAAGTTTCTCTTGCACATCCATGTTTCTCTCCCTTCCTCTCTCTCTAAAATAAATACTTTAAATAAATGATGAAATACACGTCCCCCCTCCCCCCGAGACATACAAAAGTCTGCAAGTTACCCATCCATATTATCAATACTGGCTACCTCTGGTGGTAACCTATGTATTTCCCCCCACCTTCTGTATTTCCTACTTTTTCGATGAGCCTATATTGCTTAAAAAATAAATGTAACGTGGTAAAAGAGTTGAATACTTAAAAGTATTAAGTGAAGAAAGTTTTTTACTAAAAATCCATAGATATAAATATGCACATACTAACAGCACCTATACTGGGTGGTGGAATTAAGGATACTTCTTTCTCTGGACGTCTTCAAACCAAAGACCTCCCACAACAGCGTGCGCGCCACATTACCTCCAGTTTTTCGGCCAGGAGGCCCTCGGTGCCCCCAGACCGCAGCCGCATCTGCATGAGCTCGCTGATGGCTGACTGGTCCCCTGAGAACGAGGGAGGGGGCAGAGTGAAAAACCCTCAAGGGTCTGGTCTGTTCTCTCCAAACCACGGGGCCGAACCCTGCCAGCAAAGCGCGCCCCTCCACAGGCACATGCAGCAACCCCATCCTGGGACGAAGCCGTGGGGGGGCCGAAGACGGCGGGGAGGAAACGAAAGCAAAGGCACTGCCTTCCTCCATCTTGAGTGGGGCTGACTGGCAGTTCCACCTATTTCTTTCTTTTTTAAAATTTAATAATTATTGTATTTTTTTTCCATTAAGCTGTAGGTTTTTCATCGACCAAAGCCCGTATCGAGGACGGACGGAGGGGAAAGGGAAGAGAGTCACGTAACGCCCAGGCTCTCTGAGCGGGGCCGCCGGCCGCCCACCAGCCGCTCACCGATGTTGTATGCACAGTAGCGGATGTTGGGCGAGATCTCCTCCACGCGCTGGTTGTACAGCACGGCCTGCTCTTCTGTGAAAGCACTGGCGAGCTTCTCGTAGATGGTTCTGCGAGGGAAGAAACACTAGGCTTCACAGCAGCCATATATTAAGAAAATAAACTCCCAAGGAACACAGTGGCTAAAACCAACACCCGGCACTGGGAGGCCTTCTACCGCCTACCAGAACTGGCACGTTCTGGGGAGGAAGGGGAATAACCAACATCTCTGACGGGAAGAAAAACCAGAAACTGTGCTAACTTGCACAGAAACAATCACCAACACTCACTTGCACTTGTTAAAAGCCTCGATGGCAGCCTTCCATTCTTGATGCTCGAACCGCAGCATTCCTGAGAGGTAAGCCGTGTAAGCCTGGGGGCGGGGGGCAGGGAGAGAGCAACTGCTTCAGCACCCAAGGACCACTCACTGTTCCAGCTCAACCTCCTCAACCTGCTTCGACCTTGGGTTTCAAGAATATAGATATTCAGGTTGACTTTGAAGAAGAAAAACTTTTCACTAATCAAAGGTGAGACACAGGTAGTTTGTTGATTCATTTACTTCCTAGAAGAAAAATTCCAAAAAAAAAAGGAAATGTGTTTTCTTCATTTGACTTAACCTGCATATGGCCCTGACTGGGTGGCTCAGTTGGTTGGAATGTCGTCCCACACACCAAAAGGTTGCGGGTTTGATTCCCAGTCAGGGTGCATGCCTAGGTCGCGGGTTCGAGCTCCAGTTGGGGCACATATGGGAGGCAACACATTGATGTTCCTCTCACTCTTTCTCTCCCTTCCTCTCTCTAAAAAATCAATAAAAACATATCCTCAGGCAAGAATTAAAAAAAAAAAAAGAAACATGAGCTGTCTTTAAAAGTTAGACCTAATTATTAAAAACCAAGAGCTCAAAGAAAGAGACACTAACTTCACCTTGAAAAACCAAGACCAGCTTTCCGTGTCCTGACTACCCTCGTATAACCTAAGAAGCTGTTCTGTTCAAGGGTGTTTTCCAGTAGCGTCTCTGGTCTCCAGACCGGGCGGGGCTGGCGCCGCCCCGCTCACCTGAGCCTCTAACTTGGTCTGGGCGTCCACGCGATTGCTCTCGCACAGTCGCTCCAGCTCTTCCGCATGCTTCACAGCTTTGCGCAGGCGAGACAGCAGGTGGAACCGTTTCCGGGGTTCGGTGTTAGCTTCCTGTTTGAGCTGCATGGCGTAGCTCCAGGCTCTTTCAGCATCCATCAGAACCAGAAGCAAGTATCTAAACCGTTGGCGAGAATGAGCGGCTGAACCACCAAGGCCAGGGGCGTCAGGCCTCCACGCACCCCGGGGCACCATCTCCAGCCTCTCACCTCTCCCCGCGCTCCCTGCTCGCTCACGCCTGACCCCTCCTCTCACAGGGTCGCTGTGACCCCAAATCCGCCCCTCCGATCCAATTCCAGCTCCGCCTCAGGTTTCTAACCCACCACCAGATCCATCTCACTGAAAAGCTTGCTCCCACCTCAGACTTGGCAAACCCAGACCGACCCCTCCCAAGTTTCAGCAAACAGAGGCAGGCTGTCCGAGCACACAGTCTGGCCTCAACTTTCAGTCAACACCTCCTTCATCCCGACCCAGTTAGAAACCAAGGCCCGAAGAGGCAATAGGCTGAAGGGGCTGAGGAAGAGGCTCCGGCGTCTGGGTTGGACGTGCAGTGCCATCGCTCACCCTCGCTCACCAGCTGAGTGGCTTTGGGCAAAGCACTGACCTGTCTGTGCCCGACTCCCACGCAGTCACACACGGAGCACACTAAGACCGGAGCCCGGCACTCACGAAGTGCTAAATGAGTTAGCTACTTCGTTATGACTGTGGTGCATCTCTGTTTAAACTACTGCCTTGATTCATCTTCCTTAAACATCAGCTTCCCCTTTTCTCTCCAAAATAAAGGTTCTCGCTATTGTAAGAGACTCTTCCCAATGTGATCACATCAGGTTCACGCAGTGTGTCCTGCCCCAGCCCTTCATGGTCCCTGTGCTCTAGTTTTCTGCCCCCACACGCCAAGTTCCCAGCCCCTTCACTGCCTGAGCAGAGACGAGTAACTGTCCAGGGAGGGCAGTGCCTGAATATTACGGCCACCACGGCCACCACGGTGTGGTGCTCCCTACACACCGTTCTTCCCTCTCACAAACCCGTCACGGTCCGGCCTCCTCTCACTTCCCAGCCTTCAGAGTCGACAACACACAAATGGCATGACCCCGTCCTACACTGTTTCCTGTTTTGTACCTGACCAGCATCTCTCAACAAGATCACAGTCAACAAGGGCTACGAACTATGCCTCCTGAACTCTTCTACACCCGGTACGGCGTCTAGCTCAGTCCTGCCTCATACTAGACCAGGGCACGGGAAACTGTTTTTTTGTAAAGGACCCAACAGTAGATATTTCAGACTCTGGAGGCCGTATGGTCTCTGTCACAATTACTGTTATTGTAGCACAAAGCAGCTGTAAACAATACTAGACGAACAGTGGGGCTGTGTTCCAATAAAACTTTATTTACAAGAACACGTGGCAGGAGGACCGATTTGGCCCCCAGGCCGAAGTCTGAGGAACTGGCTAAAGAGCTTCAATGCCTGTTGTTTGACGGATGAATCCTTCAGCAGATACCAAGCATGGGTGCCTGCGGCGCTGAAACACAGAACTCTTCTGTAATAATTTACACCCGGCCAGACTGCACTTAGATACACTGACTGAAGGAAGGACACTGAAATCTGCATTCGAGGAACCTTACCCAGTAACTGGTTAGATTTCAATCACTGACTGTAACGTTTCCCATTCCACCATGGTTCTAGAGCAAGCCCTTGGACCCCTTTGAGCCTCAGCTTCCTCATCTCACTATAACACAGCAATAGTAAGAACACAGGCCAGAGCTGCGAAGAAGTCTCATGAGACACTTAAAACACGAGGAGTCCAGCACAGTACCCGGCGCACAGTAACTGCTCAGTGACGTACTAGCCAAAGCGACATTCAGCACCAGCACTGAGTAGCCAATACCTGTTATCAGTCAGAAGATCTTCGGTTACTTTTTTTCCTGTGAACTTGTGTCTGTTTCCCATCTTGAAGTTGAGTGTTTTCCGGAGACGTCTTTGTCTACGGGAACAGTAGCCCCTGTAAGAAACCACAAACGAGAATTATTCGGCCAAGCTGACAGCACTTCAGCAGTAGGTTCTGTACTAAAGTGAGGTCACGGGATTCACACGTTCTGCTTACAGTGACTAGAGACACCGCACATCACGTTGCAGACAGTCATGGAGCTAAAACATGCAGGGCAGCCTGACTGGTGTCACGGACAACATGGAGAGGCAGGGGCACAGGACCCGTTCTCAAAGAACCCGTGCTCTCGTTGGGACAGACTGTGCAGCTAGAACGGTAACCAAGAAAACAGCGGGTGGCTCAGTTGGTTAGAGCATCGTCCCTATACACCAAGGTTGTGGGTTTGATCCCCAGTCAGGGCACATACAAGAATCAGCCGATGAACGTATAAATAAGTGGAACAACAAATCAATGTTTCTCTCCCTTCCACTCTCTCTAAAATTAATAAATAAAATTTAAAAAAAGAAAATAATACCAAATTGAATGTAGAGTAACAGTTCTCCTCGTTAACATTTTTACTGGAGCGGACTTGTGACAGGTTTTGAAAGAATGAAAAGGAAGCTCTTATGCCAGGTACTTCCTTTGTGCTCGTGTAGTTCTGTATTCTTTTTTTAAAAATTTTTTTGAAGATTTTATTTATTTTTAGAGAGGGGGAAGAGAGAAAGGGAGGGAAACATTAAACTTGGTTGCCTCTCAAGTGCCACCTACTGGGGACCTGGCCCACAACCTAGGCATGTGCCCTGACTGGGAATCAAATCAGCAACACTTAGGTTCTCAGGCCACTGTCAATCCACTGAGCCACACCAGTCAGGCCTCTGCACACTTCTTTGTATATAAATTATACTTCAATAAAACGGTTAAAAATCCTTCAATTAATTTTTTTTTAAAAAGGAGAGGGAACAGATGCAACAAAAAAGGGCAGAAGGTTCATCAGTGTTGAATATGACTAATGGGTTCACTGCACTACCCACTCTACCTTCGTTTTGTAAGTTTCCTTATAATTAAAAACAAATCAAGTCCTACCGGTCTCCTGTTTAACTCTTCAGTGGCTCCCCTCGCACCTGAATGAGCTGCGCTGGCCTGCAGCGCCCTACACACTCCGGTCCCGTCACTTCTCCCACCACCGCCCACCTTGCTCACGCCGTCCCAGCACTGCTGACCCTTCACCACGTGGCTGATGCCTTAGATTCTGAGATGTACAGTGTGTCAGTAGTACTTTTAAAAGTCAGGTAGCCAAAGCCCGTATCTACAAGACACGAACAGCTGGATACTTCTGCTTCCCCAGGATCGAACTGCACTACACATCCAGCATCTATTGTATGTCTTAAACTCATATTAAATGTTTTCCAACTTAAAGTCTGTTATAAAAGTTTACCAATACATTATAATGATGGAAATTCCCCTTATATGTTTAAAATACTGTAAAGCTTTGCATTTAACCAAAACTACACGATATGGTTACGTTAAACACGATTACCATTAACTGCTTATTAGTTTCAGCAGAAGCTCCCAATGTATCTGCAATATTGTGAGGCAAAATGGATTAAAAGGTTGGCTCCTTTTATTCACTATAACACTTTACATTTGAAAATTAAGTACCTTTTGAGGGTTCAATATGAGTTCGGAGCTGGACCTTCTAGGTGCACTTTCTGATACCGCAGAGCAAGTGCAATATTAAGAAAGGCAAGCTAAGTTGGAAAATGCCACAGTGATTTGCACGTACCCTGCACGATACTAACCTGTACCTCTGAAAATCTCCGTGCCGTAGACCATGCTGCTGCTGAGATTCCTTAATGATCTGAAGAACTTGAGCCAAGGTTAAGGAAAAGCTTGTGATGGCAAGAACCCAAATAAATCAAAACATGTCTCCATTGGTCTATATTTGTATCAAACCACAGCACATTAAACATTTCTGAAAAACCTAGCATATAAACTAGGGAAACCTGCTGTCAGCATTTCCAATAGCTATCTTGCCGTAGGGCAGGTCCAGGCGCATAGAAAAGTCGATCGGCTTAACTATTATTACTGCTGAATACTCTCAGGGGAAAAAAGGAGGGCACTGCTAGCCATTAAGGATCACCGAAACGCACCAGCTTTAAAGACGCTGTTCTGGTCTCTAAACGCTGACTGTAACTGCGGTGGCTCCCACTGATTTACACCTGGACCCAGCAATTTACTCGACTCATTGAAGCAGACTCAGGCTATAAATGACCTGTATTTCTCCCTATTTGCATAACCTCCTCCATCTGCCAACTCTACCTTCCCTTAACAGCTGTGACGCGGCACGAGCTATGGTTGGCACACGCCAACCTACCTAGGCCACAGTTTGCATAGAAACATTGAAGTTTTTCTTTTAAAAGAAAAAACCCTGACCAAACTCTCTTTTTAAGAATCTTAAAATGTTTTAAGATCATGTACCACATTTTAGAAAGTCCAATGGCCTGCATCTAGAATTTTAGTTTTCTTTCCAAGTTTTTTCAATGCTTCTTTATAGGTGTATTTTAAAATACTGAAAACTAAAAGGACTACTTCGATACCTAAAAAGGACAAGGAGAGCCGAGGTCCACAGTAAAACCAAGGCATCCGAACATGCATTCGGAGCTACAGTAGTTCAAAAAGCAAAACTCCAGCCTCCTGAAAACTTAGCATTAAGATGTCAAGTTAAATGTGTAATTTCAGGAATTCAGCTACATTTTCTCCATTTGCTATTTCATTTCAAAAAGCCACCAACAGTGTCCTCGGCGCTCAATCGTGATTGCTCTCTAATGTAAACTAGAAAGCAGCTCCTCCAGACCATCCGAACGGCTCTCAACAGGATAACATGCCTACAGATCCAGTCAGAAAATCACAGAAATGATGCTGAAAAGCTACGATGATGTACATTCACCATGCGCAACAAGCTTTCCCGCAGGGCAGTCCATCTTTGCCTTCATTTCCTGAACAGCAAACTCATTTTTACTACCCGTTCTCCGACGGCTGTCAGACAAAAGTATTAAGCCAAAACGTCCAGACTGCAGTTTCCTCTCCCCAGTTCAGTAGCTGAAGATGCCAGAGAAGGAGCTCGCTGGGTTGGCCACAGTGTCATTGCCGTCACCAGCCCACCGACTGGGCAGCTGCGGGGCAAGTGCAGAAATCTGCCAATGGTGCTGCCTGAGAGAAAAGGACGTTCCCCAGCCTGGAGATGCGAGGAAAGACCGCTCTCAATATAGACCCTGAAACCCTGTCAAAAAGTAAGGGCGAAAGAAACTGCAACCCTCGGCATCCCTGCCCAGGACACGCGGACCCGCAGCCGCCCCCGCCCCCGGCCCGCCAGATCGACACGTAGTCATTCCAAGTTAGGCCCGATTAGTCTAGGATACTCTCCAAACTCAGGCTATCCCCGAATTCTTGGTTTGCCTTCGATCCGGCTGACGGTCTTTCGTTTTCCTTATTTTCCTCTCCTCCGGCACCGCGTCCACCGCCGCTACCGCCGCCCCCGCCGCCGCCGCCGCCACCGCTGCCGCCACCAGGAACCTGTTTCTCAGCAGCCATCTTGCCCAGCGCCGCGGAGCAGGACGGGATAGAGGAGGCGTGACGATCGCGTAGGGAGAGAGCGGCACTGCCTGGACGGGCTGACGGGATAGCGGCGGACTCTGCTGCCCACCGCCCTGCCCGCAGGCAGTGACCACTTGGAGCGCGCCTGCGCATAGGCTCCGCTTCCCGGTTCCCAATTTCCGGGCAGGAGGCGGAGGGTGAGCAGACGCTTCACGGAGCAGAGTCGCTGAGGTCTTCTCCGGGGCAATCCTACCTCCCGTCCACCAAAGAAAGAGGACCAGGAGATGGAACCCCTACCTCCCGCATTTTTGCATGGCTCGGGCACAGAGACCGCGAGCGGGTGGTTAAACACTTTGGATTTCGAGTGTCCACCTCCCAGGGCTCGGGTACCCACCTACAGGAAGGAAGCACCCCACGTAGGAACGTTATGACTGCGAGGACCTGTGCCTTTCCCTGAACTCTGGGGCGAGCAGTCCTAAGAGAATTGCTGGGTTAGGGAGACCACGGCTCTTTGCTCTGGCTCAGCCGGCTGTGGAGTCTCGTGTCCTGCCGCTTCAATTCTGGCTCCACTATGACTGGTTAGAAGATTTTGGGCAAATAACCTCTCTCTACACCTTTTTCCTCATCTGTGAAATGAGGGTAACTAATTAAGATGGTTGTTTTGGAAGGTTAAATGAACTGGTTAAAGGAAGTTTCTGCTCAACACCACTGATCAGTAGGGAAATGCAAATCACAACCACAATGAATGATCACCTCACACCCATTAGGAGGGTTAGTATCAACAAAATAATGCATTAGCGAGGATGTGGAGAGAGTGGACCCTTGGTGCATTTTTGGTGTGAATGTAAAATGGTGCAGCCCACTGTGGAAGACAGTATGATGTTAAGGATCACCCCATGATCCAGCAATTCCACTTCTGGGTATACACCCAAAGGGATTGAAAGCAGGTTGACGTACTTGTGCACTCACGTTCAGAACGGTATTATTCACAACAGCCTGCAGACGGAAGCAACCCAGTGGCCCTTGAGGGATAAATAAAAGTGGTCTACCCATTCAATGGAATGTTTATTATTTATCCTTAAAAGGGAAGGCAACTAGCCCTGGCTGGTGTGGCTCAGTGGATTAAGTGCCTGTCTGCAAACTGAACAGTCCCAGGTTCGATTCCCAGTCAGGGCACATGCCTGGGTTGCAGGCCAGGTCCCCACTTGGGGTCGTTCAAGAGGCAACTGATTGATATATCTCTCAAACGTGGATGATTCTCTCCCTCTCTTCTTCCCTTCCTCAGTCTCTAAAAGTAAATAAATAAAGTTTCCAGGAAAAAAAAGGAAGGAAATTATGACACATGCTACAATATGAATGAAGCTTAAAATATTGTGCTAAGTAAGCCAGTTACAAAAGACAAATATGGTTTGATCCCACTTATGTGAATTACCTAGCCAAAATATAGAGTTACTGTTTGTTAGGGATAGTTTCAGTTTTATAAGATTAAAAGTTCTGGAGATTGGCTGCACAACAACGTGAATATACTTTACTAAACTGTACGCTTAAGAATGTTTGAGCCCTGGCTGGTGCAGCTCAGCTGATTGAGCGGGGGCTGTGAACCAAAGAGTTGCCTGTTCGATTCCCAGTCAGGGCACATGCCTGGGTTGCAGGCCAGGTCCCCGGGGGGGGGCACGAGAGACAACCACACATTGATCTTTCTCTCCCTCTCTCCCTCCCTTCCCCTCTCTCTAAAAATAAATAAATAAAACCTTTTAAAAAAAGAATGTTTAAGATGGTAAATTATATGTTTTATGTATTTAATCACAATTAAAAATAAACCTTTACGCCGTGGCTGGTGTGGCTCAGTGGATTGAGTGCCATCCTGAGAACCAAAAGGTCGCTGGTTCGATTCCCTGGGCACATGCCTGGGTTGTGGGCCAGGTCCCCAGTACGGGGCACACAAGAGGGAACACCACATTGATGTTCCTCTCTTCCCCCTTCCCTTCCCCTCTCTAAAAATAAATAAATAAAATCTTTTAAACTTCCAGCCAAGATGGAGGCATAGGTAGACACACCGTGTCTCCTCCCACAACCAAGAAAGGGACAACAAATTTAAAAACAAAAAATAACCAGAACCGACAGAAAATCGAACTGTATGGAAGTCCGACAACCAAGGAGTTAAAGAAGAAACTCCTCTAGACACGTAGGATGGGTGGAGACAGGCAGCTGGGTGGAGAGGACTCACGGCCAGGAAGTGGCTGGAGGACAGGGCGGTCCCACATTCCGGTGCAGATAAACCGGGAGGAACAACTGGGGTGGTAGACAGACTGCAACCCAAGGCTCCAGGGTGGGGAAATAAAGCCTCAAACCCTTGACTGAAAACACCTGTGGGGGTTGCGGCTGCAACGGGAGAAATCCCAGCCTCACAGGAGAGTTCGTTGGAGAGACCCACAGGGGCCTAGAACGTACACAAACCACCCACCTGGGAAGCAGCATCGAAAAGGCCCAACTGCTTGTGGGTAACGGGGGAAGTCACTGAAAGCTGCTGCTCTGGCTGCTGCGAGCCCAGAGTGGGGGGCGGGCAGTGAGTGCAACAGGGTGGAGGTGGGGCAGCAGAACCCACTCTCGGTCCAGCTGCGAAGTACCAGTCTTCACCAACCTAAGCTAAGGCATGTATACACAAAGACCCAGAGCCTTAGTGGTGTCCTTGTGTCCCCAGGCCTGGGTGGACACTCGCCTGGCCTGGCACGTGAGTGTGCACCCATGGTGCATGCTTACACTGCCCTGGGACTCACTATCCGTGTGGCATGAGGTGGGAGCTCTAGTCCCAGGACCCACCTTGCATGTCCCTGTCCCCCCATTTACAGCCTGGAGCCCTGGTCGTGTGTACCCTCTCCTGGTGGCCCTTCCAGACCACTGGCAACCCCCACCACCCGTGCCCTCTCCTTCCTGGAACCCCAAGGACTGGGGATGGCAGCTGGGCACCTGCCCATGTCCCCCGCTGCCCCCTTCAGAGAAGGGGCTGGGCCCGTGGCTGTGAGCTTTTCCCCACAGGCTCTGGGTGGACTGGTAGGACCAGAGCCCATGGGCCCAAGTGGACCAAGATGGCCACATCGAGCTCCCCGGGCCCTCACCACAGAGACCAGCTGCGACTTTGAGCTCCTCCACTTCCCCAGGGACCAGAGCAACCGCACCCTCAGCTTCTATGCTCTCGGCTACACTGGTGCTGACTGGTTGGGTGTAGGGGTGGAGGGTGGAGGGTGAGGGGAGACTCTGGCCTCCAGCCCATGTCTGACCAGGGATGGTGGGCCTGTCTACCCCCGGGGTTTAGGGCAGCTGAGAAAATCCAGGAGCAGAACACGCCTCTCACGCTGCACCGCCCACTCAAACAGCAGCCTGTCCCCTGCCTCTCCCTGCTCTGGCGGCCCGCTTCTGACCTGCCTCTTCCCCCCGGCTACTGCGAAGCAATTGCCCCCAGCGGCCAGGCCACTGGTGTTAGTGACCAGGTAGATGCGGCCTCATCCCTGGAAACATCCTGAAGGTGTGGCCACCCAATAAACATGCCCCCAGACCTGTCGGGGGACTGACGGCTTAGCTGAGCAGTCCCACCCTTCCCCGCCTCCCTCCCTTCCAGGAATCAGCACAGCTCCTGCCCCTGAACCCTGGTCCTTCAGACACAACATGAGACACTGGTGGGAGTATGCGACCACTTCCCTCCGTGGAGCGGAGCAACGTGCATTTATTTTTACAATGAAAATGTCTGTGAACCTGCGAAGCCCCTTCCTCTAACTGGGGAACCCAGCCAGGGGTGCAAATTCGGGTCTGGAAAGCCCTTGCAGAGGCCAGTTCCATCTCTGCATGTGCCCCCAGCAGCCGTCCGGAGTCTCCGTCGTCCATGGGCGCCAGCTCATCCCTGCCCTCCTCCCGAGATCTGGGGGCCGGATTTCTCTTAGCTCCCTGTTCTCACCCCACCCCTCGCAGTGATGGAGCTGGTGTTCCAGGCCCAAGTGGTGAACGAGATCATGTCAAGAGAGAGCATGTGGCTGGGGATTTGAAAACCCAAGTCCACCCAGCTGGTGCCCTGCTTCCAGGCGACGGTGAGTTGGCAGGTGGCCGACAGAGGGCTGCAGGGGCATCACAGATGCGGGGCCAGAGGCAGGATGTCACCTTTCTGTTCCCCACCACCTGCCCGTCCCCCAGAAAGCCCCCCAACTTTCTTCCTTCCTGTTGCACCTACAGAACACAGCACTAAAGGCCGTACTGTTGCTGGTGGTACCCGGGGAGGCACTGCTGTTGGTGGACGTGTGCGGGGGGGCTGCTGCCCCTCCAGGCCACGGAGCGCACCGCCTACAAGGTGACTCCCCTGCTGGGCTACCCGGTCTTTTGCTCCTCCCTGGTGCAGGCCCTGCCCAGCTCCTCCTCCTGCACCCTGCTGCTCCAAGCCTTGTGCCCTCGCCCCGCCCTGCCTCCTTCTCCTCTTGGGTCAGCTCTCCTGGCACTAGGGGCACAAGCCTGGCCCCTGACTGTTGCCCCCGCCCCTCCCCAGTTTACTACTTCACCGTCCCGCTGCTGCCGCTGCTCTTCCTCAGAACAGCAGAGATGGTCCTGTTGGCAGGGCTGCTGACCCGGGACCACCTCAGGACTGCGAAGAGCCCCAGCCCAACCCCGAGAGGGGAGCAGCAGGACTAAGAGAATGCAGGGCCTAATCCTGAAGGTGGGCAGAGGCTGGGCCCTTCCTGGGGGCGAGGGGTGGGGTGTGAGGAATGAGGCCAGGAACAGGTCGGATGGGGCAGAGCTGGCATGCCTGCGGCTAGAGGCTGGGGTTGGGTTCACTGGGCTATTGGGAGGCTCCTTGCACTCTCTGCTGGCCCCACTGGCCCTGGCTGACTCCAAACTCCCCAACACAACCCTGTGCCTGGGGAGCCTCTCTAGGAGGGTCTTTCTTCAGCTCAAGATGGCCTAGAACAGGCCACATCCACATACTCGCTGGTTGTGAATCATGGAAGGGGGGAATACAGCTGACAGTCCCTGGCCTCACTCTTCTGCTCTGGGAGAGGGGACGGGCTGAGCCCTGCAGTACGGGTCCTCTTCCTGCCTCTCCCCCACAGAAGCCACCCAAGGAGTAACAGGGTCCTGGAGAAACTAAGCCCAGGCTGCTGACTGCACCTTCTTCCTGCTGTACATGGCAGGGGCGGTGTGTAGCCAGTTCATCTTCTTGGGACTCTGGGTGTGGGTGGCGTGAGAGTCCGACCCAGCCTCCGCAAGGCTGCACCCCAGGGCGGGCAGCCCAGGCTGTGACAGGGTGGGGCCCGGGACTGTAGGCCTGAGGGAAGGCCATGGCAGGGTCTCTGGGAATAGGCACGGGGAGGTGGACTCTTCCCTAAGCCTGGAGGACCCCCTGAGCTCTCCCTTCTGTTAGCACACAAGCAACGAGTGTGAAATAAACCCGTCCCCTAGGGCACCCCCCAGGGTCTGTCTGCATTGAGCTGCTCACTCTTGTTACATAGGTGGGGCCTACTCCCCCCACCCCAACCCCCACTCCGCTCCTGAACTCAGTGGTGGCCACCTGTCTTCCAGCTGCCCCTCACCCCCAGCCTAACTGCTCTTCCTGCGCCCACGGCTGCTTGGCCCTGGGACAGGAGGCACAGGGACCAGGAGACAGGGGCCTGAGAGTCGCACAGGGCCGTCGGAACTCCTCTGAAGGGTTGAGGTGTACGGGACCCCAGAGGAAATGGAGAGAGTACACTCCTGGGGATAGAACCCCCCAGCCCCAGGTTGCGACAACAGGGAGTGTGCTTCTGCCCCAAGTCCAAGCGCAGGCCAACCATGCTTGTGCCCCCTCCAGGCCCCCTGGCTGCCATGTGGCCTGGGCCACTCTACCCACGGGTCTGAGCCGAAGGGGGGATGTTGCATCCTCAGCTCTGACCTGGCTGGGTGGCAGGGTTGTCCTGCCTCCTGCTGCTGTGCTCCTGAGGCATCTGTGGGCACAGGCCTGGGTCTCTCTCTGTCATTTCCTGCCTGGAAGCCACCACGCGGCCCCTGCAGGCTGTGCTCAGGGAAGCCCAGCGCCCAGGAGAGAGCTTTGGTGGAGGACGGGGGCTGCAGGAAGAAGCACAAACCAGGACCCAGGGACAGGACACCTGGCCGGGGCAGGGAAGGAACATCCCTGTCCCAAAGGACATCAAACTCACCCAGTTCGGAGGCAAGTTAACATTGGTTTATGTGTCCAGCAGCATGCTGGTCGGGGCGACCAGGCAGGGACAGGAGCAGGCTCAGGCGGAGGTGTCAAAGAGGCGATCGATCATGTCGCCCACCTGCTCCACGCGGTACTTGATGTACTTCTCAGGGTTCTTGGTGAAGGGCACGCTGCTATACCTGAGCAGGCACCGAGGTTGGTGGGGAGGCCCGGCCCCTCCCCACCCCTCCTCCTCCTCAGTCTGAGGCCCTTCTGATGGGGGTGCCCCTGAGAGCCGCCCCTGCCCGGCCCGACACCAACGCCCAGGGCACTGGATCTGCCGCTCAACCCCACCCCCCTCCATGTTTTCCTGAAGAGCGCAGAGCCCCAGCTGGGGGTGTGGGGGGCGCGGGGGGCGCAGGGCTCACCTGTGCAGAAAGGCCCCATAGGTCTCCTTGACAATGTGTTTCTGAGCTTGGCGGATCTTGTCCCTCTGCTCTGTGTCAGGAATAGCCCAGGCTTTCTGGATCTTGCACAGTTCTTCAAGGCCATCATTGAAGCCCTGGCCCCCAAAAAGGTGGGAAAGGAAACAAAGGTTTGAGTCCATGTCGCTACAGCAGCCACAGTAGCACCAGAGGAGGGGACGGGACCCCTACGCACCTTGAAGCGCTCCTTGATCATCTGCCGCTCCTTGTCCCGGAGCTGGGGGCCCAGAAAGCCTTCCTCAGAGCAGGGTCGCCTGCCCGCTCCCTGCCCAGCCCTCGCTCCTGCTGTGCTGGTGGCCACAGGCATCCTCCACTCTCTCCTCCCAGAGGGCCTTTTGTCCTTTCCCCCAGGGGCACGACAAAAGTACCACACCAGCTAGGCTCGCTCCCCAGCCCAGGCCTCCAGCTCACCTTGACTCCCGGTTGGAACACAGGTAGATTCTTTTCGGAGATGTAGTCAGTCACCTTTAGCCAACTGCCAGGAGGGAGAGAAAGCAGAGGGCAGCGGAGGGGCAGCGGAGGACAGCTGCTCCTTCCTGGGCTGGTTGGTTGGTTGGTTTATTCAATCTCTTGATCTACTGCAGGGCAGTGGGGAGGGCAGGAATCGATCTGGGTCACAACTGAGCAAAAGACACCTGAGGTTTTTCCTCGGGAATGGAAAGTGCTTGAGACGGTTGCTTTTAAAATGAAGAAGAGGAAACAGCATTCAATAAATTGAGCAAATAGTATCAGCTGTGCTTCACATCAATAGCATGGCCAGGTAAGATGGAGACGCAGATGAGCAGGAAAGGAGGGGCAGAGGACAGACCAGGGGGAGGAAGAGAAAGGCACTTTCAGGGCAAGAAACACACCCCCCGGAAGCAGAAGAGGGAGCTCTGCAGCGCGATGCTCAGCCAGTTCGAGTGCCCTTGTTGCCTCTCTGCTCGGGCCAAACATGACCCCCATCTCTGACAGTCAGCCCTTAATCCACGTTTGGCTTCACTTCGGCAGGCAGACTACCCTCTGAGGAGGCTGGCACAGCAGCCCCCTCGGGAGCAAGCGTGATGGGGGAGGGCGCTCCCACTGCCACCCCATGAATGTGGCTATAAAACAAGCAGAGGGTCGTTGTCCACAGGGCCACAGTTCCCCATTACTGACCCCTTTCTGGCTGGCCCAGCATCCTGCGACTCTGAGGAGGGTGAGTGGTGGGTACAGGGTTGGGGGGGGGCGTGGCGCAGAGGGGCCCAGCTTCTCACCTGCGCTGGTAGGTCTGGATCTGCTGCTCGATGTGCTCCCGGTAGGAGCGCTCGGCAGTCTTCTGTGTCACGGCCACCAGCTGGATCAGCTCAGACCTGGGGTGGGGCCAGGGACAGAGCAGAGGGGGTGGGATTGGCTCCCAGGGCCCATAGGCTCTGGGCCTTGGGGCGGCAGCACCGGTGGGGCCTACCCGTCCCAGCCGACCTTCAGGAGCTCTAAGAAGGCAGCACACACGCCCCCCCTGGGTGGGCTGCCGACCAGCACCACGGTCACCTACTTCTCCAGGGCCTTGAGGATGTAGTTGTAGTTGTTGTGCAGGAAGATGGCGCTCAGAGCCGGGTCCTCATACACCTTGGACTTGCTCAGCAAGTTCAGCTGCAGGTTGCCCAGGACTTTACCTGCACAGGGAAAGATGAGGCCATGCCCACATGGCATTGTGGCCAAAATGACCCACTCCCAGGACCCACAGACCAAGCCCTCCTGTCCCTCCCCAACTCCAGGAGCCCTCTGCCCAGCCCCGCTCCACCCCGGGACCAGAGGTTAGGTTGTAATCCCGAAGGTCAGGGGGCTCAGTGGCGTGAGCAGGGTAGTAGGAGCACAAAACAGGAGGGCGGGAGGCAGGGACCGGCCACGGCTGCCAGCCAGCTGGAGACACTCACAGATGTAGGTGCTCAGGAGGCGCTTGCTGAACTCGGAGTTGTAGCTGGTGGCCGAAGAACTGGTCTCTGTGAGAGAGGAGAAGTCCCGCTACCACAGCGGCAGTGGCCCACACCCTCGCTGGCCTTCCCTCGGCCCAAGGGGCAACTGAGGTCACGCTGAGAGGGGCCTCTGAGCCTGCCTTCCGCTGGCTGATGGGACAGAAAGGAGCTTGGGCCCCCTGCCCGCTGCATGGAACACTCCCTTGGACCCCTTCTGGAAGCCAGCGCAAGCCCCTCTATGGTGACAGGGTGGCCCATGATGAGCAGGACAGCCGGCAGGAGAGGAGTGGGACACCCCTGGCCCGCCAACCCCTACCCGTGCTGCATGGTACTTAAGGCCCACCTTTCCCATTGGCCAATATCAGGGTCGGAAGGGGCTCCATGGCCTCTCCCCCTACCCCGCTTCCCACCACCTCCTCGGCTGTGCCCTGCTGAACAGAGGGGACCTGCCTACACAGAGCAGAAGGCCAAGCTCGGGGAGAGGAGGGGCGGGCAGGTGCTGGGCTAGGCTGGAGGGTGTACTCGGGGTGCCGGTGACAGCAGGGCGCTGTCTGGGCAACCTCAGACACAGAAAGTGGCCGTGAGGGGGGCTTCGAGAGCTGGAGGCCCCCAGGAGGGCCACATGTTCCCTGACCCCCACTCCCCAGTAGGTCCTGAGTCTGTCCAGTTGCCTGTCCCCAGGGAGCCTCACTCACAGGGCTTCGGGGGGGGGGGGGAGGGGGAGGCTGCAGAACCCTGCCGCTTACCTCGGGGGTCTAAAGGAATATTGTATGTGTCCCCAAGAACTACGGAGTGAAAGGCAGTGCGCAGAGGGGAGGAGAGGGAGACAAAGACAGGAGAAAGATGCAAAGTGCAAAAACAGGTTAGAAACAGCTGTGTCATCCCGAGCCAGCAGACCACTCCCATGACAGCCAGGACCCAGACAGCAGTTCACACCCAGGCCAGACCCACTGAAGACCAGGGACACCCAGGACAGTGGGGCCAAACAACCACAGGCCAGCGCTGCCCCGTGGCTCCTCACCCCCCAAATGGGGGGAGCAGACACCCTGGGCTGGATCTCGGTGACTGGCACGACTGGCAGTGTGTGCACCCCCACATGCCAACCCCAGGGAGATGCCAGGCTGGCCCTGAGATGCCAGCCTCCGTAAGCGCCAGCTGTGTGAGGTTCATTAGAAGCACAGGCAGACACAAGAAGAGGTGGAGAAATCGGACAGAGGGCGGGGCCAGAGGGGCACCTGCAAACACCTGGGTGCCTCCCCAGAGAGCCCAGGGGCGGAGGTTGGCCAGGGGAAGCAGTGGAGCCCGGCTCTCCGGATGCTCGGCCCCTCAGGGGCTGCCCAGCCCGCTATCCCACCATGGGCAACATTTCCACCTCACTCCACCAGCTGGAGGAAATCTCATCAGAGGTGGCCAGTGCCCACTGGGGAGCCTAAACCCCCATCTCCAGGCAAGAGGGTGGAGGGGGGCACGGGGCTGGGGTCCCGCTCGGAGGTGCCAAGTACCTTGGGAGGCCAGCATGGCGCCCGCTGTCTCCTGGAAGTCCAGGAGCTGCTGCAGGAAAAGGATGGCCTGTGTGGGAAAATGGGTCCAGGGAGGTCAGGGGCAGGACCCAGAGGTCCGGTTAGCTCCCACAATGCATCCCCTTGACCATTCTGGGGCAAGTGCGGGGTCTGCCCAGTGAAAAGGGTGGCTGAAAACTTCCCGTTTCCCGCTTTGGGTTTGGCCTGCGAGAGAGGCCCGGTCTGCTGGAGGGGCTGAGCACTTCATGGTCCAGTCCTGGTGGCTCTGGGCACCCCCACCCCGGGCGACCACAGGCAGCACTTACGTTGCTCGTGAGCTCATGCACGGTGCCATCCTTGGGCATGTTGTACTCCTTGTCCGGGTCATTCTGTGGGGGAAAGAGCCGGATTTCCTGAAAGAGCTCCCAAGAGGCCTCGGACCCAGCCCCCCTGCCCAGCAGCCTGCTCATGGCGCCATCTCCTGCCAGATAGGTGTCAGGACACACTGAAGGCACAAAGGTAAGATGAACATACCAGGAAAAGTGAGGCAGGAGATTAGTAGTCAGGCCTGCAGCCCCCAGCAAGAAAGGGAGGCTCTGTGAGCCAACAGGAGACTCCCTCCCGCAGGCTGCCCCACTCGGAGCCCTGCCCACAGCCAGCCAGCGGGGTAGACAGCAGGGAGGAGGGGTGCACCTTGATGTTATCGGCGAAGTCCTCCAGCGCCTTGGCACCCACGGTCTCCATGGAGGCAATGAGGCTGGGCAGCTTGTTCTTGGTGCTGGCGGCTGTGCCCTGAGGAAGCACATGCTACGTGGCGGCCGGCTGCCGGCTGTACGCATGCAGCCCCGTCCACTCCCCGCTGCTTCCCGCCCCTCCACCCAGGGGACTGCCTCTTCTTCACTCACAGGACCCTCGAGTGGCTGCCAGCCACCCTCCAAGCAGAGGTGAGGGGCAGAGAACGTGGTTCCCATGGGAGGCCATGCCTGGTAGGGCAGCAGGATCCATCCTCCCCACGGCCCCCCGGCCTCCCCATACACACACCTGGAGCACCTGGTCAACCTCGGGCTTGGTCTGCTTGAGGTGCCGCAGGACGGGGAAGACGGTGAGAACTGCGGAGAAGTCGTGTCTCGCGATGGCCTTCCGGGCAGCGGACACAATGTTCTCCCCCTCGAGCATCAGCCCGTCCAGTGCGTCCTGAGAGAGGGGCAAGGGCACCGCTCAGGGAGGGGGCAGGGTGTCCACAGCTGCTTCCCGGCGGCAGTGTGGGCACCGGACGGGGCTGGGGGAAGGCAGTGTGCTTCCAATGGGGAGGTGGCAACCGGACAGATCCCTGGGACGCAGGGTGCGGGTGGTGGCTGTGCCTGAGGGCTACTGACAGCAGGCACGGCCCCAACTCCAGCTTCTGCAGTGACAGCTCCTGCTATGACAGCTGGACCCAGGGCAGCGCAGGACCTGTATCAGGGAGTCAAAGGTCTTCTTCTGGTGGTGCTCGGGGATGACCTCCATCAGCAGCTGGTACTCGCTCTGGGCCAGCTTGACGAAGGCGCTGACACAGTGAATGTAGGCGTCGGTCTCCACGTCTAGCATGTCATCTCTCCCTGGGGGACAGCAGTGCACTGAGCTGCTGGGCTGGGGACAGCCCTCTCCCTGCTGCGGGGGCATGGGTCCCCCCAGCTCCTGGCCTGTGACTCAGACTGGCAGCAGATGGGGAGGGCTGTTCTGGCAGGAAGCTGAGGACCAGCAGGCCTAACCTGGCTGGAGGGGAAACCTCTGTCCCGGCTTTACTTTTAGCTCTGCCTCGGACAGTGCTTATGTCCCAGAGCATCAGGTGCTGGAGGTGGTGGGAGTCAGGCAACAGGGTAAGGAGGAACTTCCCTAAATGGATTTCCTGGGTAGGGTTTGTCTGACCCCAGGACTGAGGGTTCTGGATTGGACTGGAGAGAGGGCAGCCAGGGATGGGCAGGTGGCAGTGTGCACGACGTCAAGGAGGCAGGCACCCTGAGGTGGACATGCAGCTCAGACAATGCTGGGTCTGCGAGGGCAGCTACCAGCCCAGGCAGGCCTTCTGGAACATATGAGAAGGCCGTGGGCTATGGCCTATGAAGCGTGAGGTTAAAATCTGAGAAGAGGCAATGTGAGCCCCAGAGAGTGAGGGCCCTCTGGCTGTCGGCTGGCCCAGGAGGAGACTGGACCCTACTGCTGGAGGCTGGGGCAGGGGCGCCGGCAGGCAACATAGTTCCATGTGCCAAGCGGTGGGCCCCAAGAGCCAGAGCCTTGGCGCTGCTGCTGGAGCCAGTGTCGGGGCTCCCTGCTCCCCAAGGAGCCACCTTCCCTCCCTGCCTGCCTTACAAGCAGCGGCAACTTCTCCCCTTGGCCCGGGCCCTGAGAGCCAGGTGCGCACTCCCACCTGGAGAGAGGCAAGGAGACCTAGCTCCCAGAACAGCGAGAGACTGGGAAGAGAGAGGACGTAGGTCTGACCCATCTTCCAGGCGGAGCGGCAGGCCGGCCGGGCCCTCCGGTGGCTGCTGTGGGGGCAGCAGCGGCTGCCCTCGGGCTGGGCTACGGTACTCACCGGCCAGCGGCCCGTGCTTGTCGTTCGGGGCCTCGGACAGGTGCTTAACTCGGAAATCACGCTCGTGACCTAGCGAGATGTCAGCCGCACAAATACAAGCAGCGTTTATCCAGGGGCTGGGCGGGCTGGCCCTTGGGGTTCTGGGAAGAAGCCCTCGATCTCCAGGAGGGGTATAAGATGGGATGTCGGGGAAGGGACAATGGAAAGGGCTCTGAGCCCCTCCTCTGCCTCAGGCCACCTTAGGAACAGCCGTTTCAAGCCTGACTCGCAGTGCCCCAGACCACCCTCAGGAGCTGGTTTCCCCAAGCCCGGAGGCTGAGAGAAAGCTGCGAGGACCGGAGAGGAGTCTAAGAATTCTGGCAGCTGCAGGGGCCGATGGTCGGCCCCAGGGGTTGTCTCCCTGTGTATGGGGAGAGACCCAGCTAGGGAAATGCCACTGCCAAGTGCAGGGGACAGCCTTCTGCTTGTCCTCCGGCATCATACTTATAAGCCAGGTCAGGTCCTCCAGGGTAAGGATGTCCTTCCTCTTACAGGACAGAGGAAGGGACACGGATGACCTGTCTCCTTGCTGCACACATCCCCCTTCTAAAGTTGGGGGTGGGGGGTAACCAGGAGGCCTAGGCCACCTTGGTCCTGCCACTGCTGGTCTGGGCGTGAAAGGGCTGCCCAGGCAAAGAACTTTCTCCGAGTTCAAACAGGAGACAAGGACAGAGACAGGGAGGGAGAGGGTGGGGAGCCTCAGGGAGGGCAGAGCTGCCGCCAGCCAGACGGGACCGGGCCAAGGCCACGGCCACAAAACCTGTCCCTGTACCAGCCGGAGGCAGTGGCACAGGGACCTGCAGTCCCCACCCCTGGTCCCCTCTCAGGGCTCCTCCCGAGGCCCTCCTGGGGGGCTGCAGACTCTGCCCTGCCTCGGGAGCGAACACACGGTGGAGGAGGGGGAGCAGGAGAGGAACATGGGGTGATTACCTTCCAGAGGAATGAGGTTAGAGCCCCCCTTTTTCCCATCTAGACCATGCTGGGAATACTGTTTCAGAAGGTTCTGAGCCTTACGGATCGTCCCTGTTACCAGAGCCACACAGAGAGGAGATAAGAAGACCTAGGAAACGAGTGAGAGAAAACAGCAGCGGCCCTCCCCTGGACCCCGGCCCCCGGCCCCATGCCCGGCCTCCCAACACCGAGCACGCCCAGGTGCCACCACTCCCAGCAGACCCTTCCCCAGGGCCACCGGGTAGCTAGCAGATGGAGACGAAGGAACGGACACATCCCCCAAGTGGGCCTCCTGGTCCTGCTGCCGACCCGCATCGTTCTGGCTCTGAGCTCATTTAGGATGAGCAGGGGGTGAAGGAGGTGAAGGTGAAGGTCCACGAGGAGGGGCCAGAATAAAAAGTGGCCCTGTGATCACAATAAACGAGGGCTGGCGGGGAGGAGCTGGGGACGGAGCCCTCACACCCAGAGGGCATGACCCGGGAGCAGAGCCTGGGTAGCTGGGAGCTGGGGGGCCTGAACAGACCACCAGGCAGAGCTCTCGGGCATGCTGGGCATGCTCGGTGTTGGTAGGGAGCCCAACAGTAGACAGCGGAAAGCAGCCCCAGGAGCTGGTGAGACTGGAAGCGCTTCCTGGGAGGCTTGGGGACACTGAGGCAGCCTGGCCCCAAGCACCGAAGTTCCCACACCACCAAAGCAACAGGAAAAATCTCAAAAGCTGAGCGAGGTTAACAGAGCCACCTCAGAGAGCAGAGGGAGGGCAGTAGGAAAGGGCACACGCTCTTGGCACGGAAAAAAACAACAGTTAGTATCACAAGTAAAAACGATGAGAAAAAATCCGCAGCACCCCAGGCGCGGGTCGGCCACCTGTGCAGGATGAGACACCTCAGGACATGGGGAGGTGAAACAACGTTTCAAACAGGCAAGTAGAGCTGCTTTGTGCTGGGGGAGGGGAGGCACCCACGAGCAGAGCTCTGGCCCCCTTCCCTGGAGACGGCCGGTCCCGGCCCGAGTCTTGGAGCACAGCGAGGCTGCTGGAGTCCTGGATGCGCCCCACAAAAAGCCGGGCAGAGTGAAAGGGACAAGGTCTGGAGGGGATCATTTCTTTCTGTTTGCACCACAACTAGCTACGGATAACCAATTTTGGGGCCCCCCTGAGCACCTGTCTCCTGTGTTCCCGCTAATGAGCACATCGGATCCTGCCCCACACCCGACCAGGAGCAGACGGGCCTGTGGGCCTGGCCATCAGGCACCCAGTCACCACGGACATGAGTCTGGTGTTTCGTCACCACCCACCGACCGAGGCCTCCCCGCTCCCCTCCCTAAGCCGCTCCCCTCCCTAAGCCAGGAACTGAGGTCTCCAGGCCCAGTGCCCCAGGCCTGACATCAGTCCTGAGCCCCTCCTGACAGCTCTCAAAACCCCACAGAGACCACGGGGACCCTTCCAGAGAGTTCTCCTCTTGGGTCTACAAGCCAAGGACTGATTAGGTCCCCGGTGAGCACCGCCTCCTGGAGGGCCCTGTTCCCACAGGGCCAGCCAGCACTCTTGGGCAGCGTACATGGGTCCGGGGCCTCCAGGGCCCATCGGAGAGACCGAGGGGAAGCGGGTGCGGACGGCCGAGGCCCAGGCGGCCTCCCAGGCACAGCCCAGCTGGACACACAGTGGCCCAGAGAAGGACCGACCGTGTGTGGAAGCCAGGCAAGCTGGTGGGGTGGAGTCACCGGTTTTCTGGGTGGGTAGCTGGGGTACACCACTGTAGGGGAGGACACAGTGCACTTCCTGCCAGAGCCCCCAGCCACCCTAACGCTCCCCTCGCGTGTGCTCCCTCGGCTCTGCCACAGCTCCAACCTGGACATGGGTGCTTCCGTGGGGTGAGAGAAGGTGCCTAGGGACCCGGCCGAGTGTGAGTGCTACACCACAGGCCACACCCGCTGAGGGCAACATCTCTCGGCAGCCAGACAGAGCCCGGCTGGCCGAGCTGCAGCTACATAAAGGGGCACTGTTGACCCACACAGCCTACAATCAGCCACTGATAACCAAGTAGCGAGTGGGGGACGTGGTGACTGGGAGAAGGACAGACAGTGAGCTGCTCACCAGGGCAGCAACACCACATGGCCCAGGCTGCTCCCTGCCCAGCCCCGCACCGCGACTTTCCCACCACCAGGCCCTAATTTCGCAGTGCGGCCTGAAAGCCAGACAGACTTCTTTCTTTCTGGACCCGAAGTGTCAGCTCTCCCCTGTCACTTATGTGCCATTTCCTGCCACCCTGGCTTTCTGGAAAGTGAAGTCTGCCCGTCCCATCCCACGGCCTTGGCTGTAGCAGCAGGCAGGCCTCCTGGCGGGACAATGTGGGGAGCGACAGGGGCCCAGCAAGTGGCAGTGCCCTGGCACCCTGTTACCCCGCCCCCCCATCTGTGACTCCCCTCCCTACTCCGAAGACACTGATGTAACCCCCAGACTCTGCTGAGTAGAAGGGAGAGCCTCACTGGATGGGGGCCTTGCTGGCTGGGCAGACACTTGCTTTCTGTCCTGCGCACCTATAGCTGGGGTCACTCTGACAAGCTCTGGAGGGGCCAAGGCGGCTAAGCCCAGGGTGGCCGAAAGCAGTCAGGGTCCCACACCACCTTCTGGCTGGTACTCACTGGGCCAGGGTGGGGACTCACCTGGCCGCTTGACAGGCTTCTTGGTGGGCGTGTCTTTCCTCTTGTTGGGGATGGCCGGGGAGTAGGGGACCCCAGAGGCAGAGCTGCTCTTCCGGAAATGCTCCCTCAGGCCCTTGATGGAGCGGTCCAGCTGGCTGGAGCGGATCTGGTAGTAGACGTTCATGAAATCTGAGGAGAGGTGGGGTGGCAGACTGTGGTGGCCGCCAGGGTCCCTGCTAGGCCAGCTCAGCAGGGCGGCAGTAGCGCCCACTATTTCTACTTGCGAATCCTTTCCAGCATCTGCCCTGGCTCACTGCCACCCGCGGGGACTCGTCCCAAATCAGGCGGACTCTTAAAAGGGAAAGTATACCCCAATAGGACACGTCATTTTTAAGGTTTGAAGCTGAAGTGCTTTTTAAGATAAAAAATATAAAGCTAACATCCAATTCAACTTGGTAAGAAGTCAAAGGGTGTGAGCAATTTATAGGAGGCAAAGAGACAACAAATGTCAGTGAATGAAAACATCCAATCTTTAGCCAATAACAAAGTGAACACTTAAGGAAGTAACTGGAGGAGCCCTGGCTGGTGTGGCTCAGTCGATTGAGCCACAGCCTGCGAACCAAACAAAGGGTTGCCAGTTCGATTTCCAATCAGGACATGGGCCTGGTTTCGGGCCAGGTCCCCAGTGGGGGGCGTGTGGGAGGCGGCTGATCCATGTTTCTCTCCCTCTCTTCGTCCCTCCCTTCCTCTATCTCTAAAAATAAATAAATAAAATCTTTACAAAAACAACCAGGGGACTGTGACAGCCCCGGTGAAGAACGAATAGCAGTGGGGCTGTCAACAGAGCTGTCACGTCCCCCTCTAGCTGGAGAGGAACTCGCCACGTGGTAACTGCACTTTCGAGAAAATACCCCAAAGAACTCCCTACCTAAGAAAAGCACTTCACTCAGGTGTGCTCAGCGCGGTGCTGCTAATCAGAACTGAAAAGCTGGGAAACCCCAAAACGCAAATGAGTGAGGAAAAGGGGATGGACTCCCGGTACACCTCAGCACTTCCCCACAAATGCGTCCCAAGGAACCCCAGGGCAGGAAATGGGCCGCAGCACCAAGGCTGTCTGAAGGGTCTGGACATGCCCGCTGGCCTCCGTCTTATCCCAGGAGGCCCCCCAGCTCAGCACATGCGCTATGAGGTGTTTCTGTGGTTAGCACAGGGCAGCTGGAGACCTGCCACCAGGCAGTCCTCGCGGGAAGGCAGGGATACCGGCGACGCACACCGAGAATGTGGCGCGTGCACACACGAACATAGTAGGGAGGGCTAAAACGCTTAGAACTAAATATTCGTTGGAATTTTTGTTTTCTAAAACGTTTGCTTGGTTCACAATTTTTGGTTTTTCAATCTGAGGGCTGGTGAAAAAATGATGGTACTGCCGTGCCATGGAATACGGTGTAGCCGTGAAAGGAGCCCGGAGCAGATGCACGTGTGCTGGTACGGAGCGCTCACGGCCTCTCGGAAGCTACAGACTGAAAACCGCAGTGGGACACCAGTGCTGGGTGCACTGCCTTCCACTTAGAAAGGAGGAGAACACACACACACACACACACACACACACACAAACTCACTCACTCCCTGTTGCAGGAGTTTCTGGAAGGGTGTGAATCAACCCTAAGAGCGCTCATCTTTGGGTAATAATAATGTTGTAGGCATCCAGAAAGCGTGGACACGGAATCCCGCTTTCTACCTGAGGCTTTCTGTACTATTTGAGAAAAAGTTTTTCGAAAATTTTATTTATTTATTTTTTTAGAGAGAAGGGAAGCGGGGGAGAAAGAGAGGGAGAGAAACATCAATGTGTGGTTGCCTCTTACCCGCCCCCTACCGGGGACCTGGTCCACAACCCAGGCATGTGCCCTGACTGGAAATTGAACCAGTGACCCTTTGGTTAGCAGGCTGGTGCTTATCCACTGAGTGACACCAGCCAGGGCTGAAATTTTTATAATTAATCCAGAAGAAAAGGTAAAAAAACGGGAAAGTAAGGTATATAAAGAAAAGGTTGGATTTGGCTAGACTCACAATTTCATATATAAGCTGTAGATTTATTGCCATATTATTTCCTATTAAGTTTTTTATTAAAAAAAAAAAAAAAACCAGGCAGATTAAACAAATAAAGGGAGACCGCACCCCCAACCCCGCCCGGGCCCTCTTACCTTGGTTGCGCCCATATTCCACCAGCCAGCGGGAGATGCGGACCACATCCAGGAGCACGCCCTCGGGCAGGTGCTCCAGGGGCACCTCCTCCTGGACCTCCAGCTCCTCCTCGCTGCTGATCAGATCCAGGATGAGCACAGGGGAGACGACCTTACTGTGTCGGGTCATCAGGCTGCGGAACTCGGACTCCAAAGACTCCTTCCCGCGCTCAAACAGCAGCTTCTGCGGGGGCCAAGGATGGAGGGAAGGAAGGAAAGAAGGAAGGAAGAGGGTCCGCTACTGCTTGGGCACTCAGCTAGCCCTCACCGCCCTCTCCTCTGCCTTCACTTCCTGGAACCCAGAGAGGAAATGCCAGGAAGGCTTCCTCGATTGTATCTTCACCTCGTGTTCTCCCAAACTGTCTGTTCCCAAGTGAAACCAGGGTTTTATAAGTAGATGCTTCATAGATATTGGCCGATTATTTTCTCACTGCACTATTAAATGGTCTTCTTGTTAGAAAAGGGTTTGCAAAAGAAAAAAAATAGATAAATTGAACTATGTCACATCAGAAACTTTTGTGCTGCAAGTGATACCATCAAAAAAAAAAGAAAAGACAACGCACAGAATGAGAGAAAATATCTGCAAATCATCTACCTGGCAAGGGGCAGGGACCTGGGACACGTGAGAGAACTGGACACGTTCATACAAGAGTGTGTGCGCGAGGGTTCACAGCAGCACTTTTCGTAACAGCCAGAAGGTGGGGCGCCCACCAAGTGAGCACTGCCACGCACACACTACGACATGGGTGAGCTCTGCGACAGTTACGCTGAGCGAGCAAAAGAAGCAAGACACAAAAAGTCACATGATTGAGTGAGTCCACTGGTAAGAGAAGTCCTGAGCAGGCCCGTCTACAGAGACAGAACGTGGACTAGAATAGCCAAATTCATAGAGACAGGAGGTAGAACAACGGTTGCCAGGGGCTGCAGGGAAAGGAGAGAGGGGAGCTAGGGCTTGATGGGTAAGAGGCTCAGTCTGGGCTGCAGAAGAGCTCTGGAGGTGACGGCGGTGATGGCTGCACAGCCGAGTGAAGGCACTTAGTGCCACAGAGCAGCGCACTTAACGGGGGTTGAAATGTGGATGGACCTAGAGAGGGGATTATGCCACGTGAAGTAAGTCAGACAGAGGAAGACAAGTACCATATGATGTCAGTTACATGTGGAATCCAAAAAACCAAAATAAACGAACAAACGAACAGGAATAAACTCACAGATACAGAGAACAGATATGGGTGCTGGATGGGAAGGGGTTGGAGGGACAGGTGCAAAAGGGGGAGCGGTTAAGAACTGCAGACTGGAGCCACATAAACAGTCACAGGGGTGTAAAGAGCAGCAGAGGGGATACAGTCAACGATGCTGTCGTAACTCTGCACGGGTCAGAGGGGTGCTAGACTTATCGGGGTGATACTTCATTAGATGTACCAGTGTCTAGTCACCACACCGGAAACTAGTAAGACGTCGCATGTCAACTGCAATCAAAAACTAAATTTTAAAAGGTGGTTAAATTGACAAATTTTTATATTATGCACTTTTATCACCATAAACAAACCCCAAATGCATTTGTAAAAATCAACGGTAAGTTTACATTGTACGTGTAATTTGTAATTCAGTTCACTTATACAAATGCAGTACAAATGTATCCCTGTAATTCCCGAGGCAGAGGCCTTAAGGACTATAGCATGTGTGCTGTATAACAAACTTCTGTTTATCCTGCTATATTCTCCTTCAAGCTGGTCAGTCTCTCGTGAGACCGGGCAGGGACGGGTGTCCCTGGCCCCTCACATTACCCTGCCAGCCTCTTACCACTTTGTTGAGCTCTGGGCTGTCTGGGCTATTGTCCTGGAAATACTCCACAGCCTTCTGAATCTTGGCCATGCTCGCCAGGTACTCTTCCAGCCTACCTGTGGGGCTGGGAAGGAAAGGAGCCGTGTGAGCCTGCGTGGAAGGAAGATGAAGAGGAGGACCACGGGAACGGCATTTGGAAGGGGAAAGAAGAGAATTAACACAGCGGCTCAAACATATGAGTATTCTACCCCTCCCTTCCAAGGCCCAGGGACACCCGTCCAAGAGGCATTAAGAATGCGGCCCTCTGGCCCTAGCTCACCCCTCCCTGATGATCTTCTCTGTGTCACTGGCCACGTGGTAGTAGCTGATGACGTGGTCCAGGCAGGACAGAGTCTTCTCAACGTTCTCCTGCAGCCGCTGCAGGTTCTCTGTCTGCTTGTGCACAGGGATGATGGAGTTCTCCAGCTTCATCAGGCGGCTCTCAAAGGACGACAGGATAGACACCTGCGGGGGGGACCCCAGGCTCTCAGGCCTCATGGTTGTCCCAGCGCTGCTCCTAGACACCCACCGGCCTTTGGCATTTGCTGCCTGTTCTCTGGTTTTCTAGACAATAAGCTCCGTAAGGGAAGCGACGAGGGTGTAGCTGTTCACCACTGCATCCTCAGCACCTACCCTCGGCCCGACACACAGGAGGTGGTCCAAACCAATTGGATGAAGCTTGATTTGAAGGCAATCCAGGCATCGACTGAATTCCTCCTAAGATAATCACTCCGGGATGGTTTTCCTTCCACCCTTTGGAGCCAAATCTCAATTTCTGTTCTTTCTGAGGCTTTCCTAGACTGAACAGGAAGTAGTTTCATATGGAGTAGCCGCAAACGCATTGCCAGCATTTTCAAAAGCTTCTCTCTCTAAGGGTGAATCTCATTAAATGAGAACTAGGACTTTATGATTATGTTACCAAATACATGCCCCAGTTTGTATTTACTCAGCTGTGCTTCACAGTCTCCTCTAGAAATAAAGAAGAAAAGCCCTATTTGCTGAGCACCTATTGTATACCAGGTACTGCACAAGATGCGTTCCCACGTGTTACCTCCTATGACCTCCACGGCCACACTGGGAGGTTGGCATTGCCTCTGTTTTATCAGATGAGTTCACTGAGGCTTGGAGTTACCTGTCAGGTGCCACACACAAGTAAGTGGAGGGTGAGGACTAGCTCCTGATCTGTCTGATTCAGAGCTCATGCTACCCCCAAAACCCTCTGGGGGGTGATGGCTCCTGATCTGTCTGATTTGGAGCTCATGCTACCCCCAAAACCCTCTGGGGGTGATGGCTGAGTCCTGTCTGCCTTCAGGGATCTCAGCAGTGCTAACCCCACCCTCAGCCCCCTCCGACCATCACCTGAATTGAGGATGACACATGAGCAACACCCAGCCCACCCAAGTCAGTCTCACAGATGTCTGCGGAAGGGGAGGAGGAAGAATGGAGAGCTTGGACAGAGAGCAGAAAGGGCAAGCCAGCAGGGCAGCGGCACCCTCAGTGAAGAGGCGGACAAGGGGAAGGGAGCCAGGTAAGAGACATGCCACACAGTTGCTGAAGAAACCACCCACTACCGCCATCAGCACCCAGGCCGCAGGTCGCAGGGCTCTCCTCCAGGATCTGGGGGCCTGTCAGCTCCCCCTAACCGAGGCGTTACTCACCATGTTCTTGGTGAGCTGGTCGCTCTTCTCCAGGCTGTCTCGGATGAAGGACAGCGTCTCCTCCTCCTGGGGGAGCGCAGGGAGGACATCACCAGGAGCCCGGGCCGAAGACCACCGCGCCGCGGGCCCACGGCCTGGCCTCCAAGCCCAGCTCTGTGCAGGGAGTGCCCCGCTCATCCCGCCTCCTCCCTAAGTGGACGCCCTGGCTTCCCCTCCTCCCGCGCCTCCCCGCACCAGCCCCACCTGCTTCAGCTTGTCCTCAATTTCCCGCCGCCGGGCGGACGCCTCTTGCGGGGGGATCATGTTCAGGACCCGCGGCTTCCAACCCAAGGGTTTTGTCTCAGCTGCGTGCCTCCTCGGCTTCCGTCGCTGTCACACCCACTTCCGCCCTCGGCCCCGCCCCGGAGCGCGCGGCTGGAGCCCCGCTGGGTGTGATAGGCGGAAGTGCTCCTGCGCGGGGCACTGGGATGGGCTGCGGCCGGCAGCCATCTCGGGAGTGGCTGGGAAGTGTGGCTCCCTCAAGGCCCTGCCGGGAAGCCTCCTTCAGCACTTCACCGCTGTGAACAGCACCCAGCCCAGGAAAAACACCGCTAACGTCTAGCTCTATAGGCCTTAGGAAGGGACTTGTCTGTGATTGTGAACAAAAACTTTGAACCTTGTGCAATACCTTTGCACTTTTGTAAATGAACTATATACGAGGGGAATTATCTCCTCGTATATACCTCCTAAAACCTAGAATTATCTTCTGGAGGGCGAGCCCTTTGTAGAGCACAGCTTCCCCCAGCTAACTGAGTGTTCTAGGAACCCATCTGGATCAGTGCACTAGTTGGCGTTGTTGTGAGAGGCTGCGTTCGGTTCCAATATATTTTTTTGTGAAGACTCTTTCAACACATTTGCCGATTTCACGATGGGTGATAAATGCGCACCTGCCCACACAGTGCTCAGTGTTCAGTTAAAAAAAAATAAAATAAGATTTTATTTATTTCCAGAGAGGGGGAAAGGGAGGGAGAAAGTCGGAGAGAAACATCAATGAGTGGTTGCCTCTGGCGCCCCCTACTGGACACCTGGCCTGCAACCCAGGTACATGCCCTGACTGGGAATCCAACCCCTGACCTCTTGATTTGCAGGCCCGGATTCAATCTGCTGAGCTACACCAGCCAGGGCTGTTCAGCAGTTTTTATCTGAAAACAGCATGCTCCATCCCTCCCTATTCACCTAATCTCTCCCTGAGCGCCTTTTTCTTTTTGTTTCCGTGGATGAAAAAAGCCCTCAAAAGGAAACGTTTTGCTGATGTGCAGGAGGTAAAACAAAAAATGGCAGAAGCACTAAAAGGCACCAAAACCAACGAGTTCAAAGATGTTTTGAGCAGTGGAAAAACATCTCAATAGGTGTGTTGCATCAAACGGAGAGTGCTTTGACGGTGACTGAAGTTTAAGCATGTAAGAATAAATACGCAATTTTTAAATAAAGAAACTCCGTTTGGGGGGGATTCCCCCGTGTGTGTCTGTGTGTGCGCACGCACACACACGTGCACACTGGCTGTTTTGTGTATTCTCAAATTTCCTTCACTAAGTGTGATTTTGTAGCCAGCTGCCCTGTACTGAGAGCCTTCTGTTTGCCCATCTCTGTTACAAGCACCTCCCTTGCACCTTATCTTGTCTAATCCTCACAGTAAACTTCCGAGTGGGGCACAGCTGAGGAAGCTCAGGCTCAGCAAGGTCAGCTGCGCTAAATCAACACAGCTGGGGAGCGGGTTCTCCTCTGCCCCCCTCCTCCAAGCTTGGTAGCTCAGGAGGTTGGTTGGTTGCTATGCAAAGCTGCCAATCTGGCTTTCAAGAAAATCCATTGTGAAAAGCAGGTTACACATTTGACAACCACATCTAGAAAAAGGTAGCAAGAATGAAAACATGAGTTTAAATCGTTCTCAACCCCACGTCAGGCCGGTGTTGACAAGCAGGCCATCAAGGACGCAGTACAAGCTGTCACCCCCAACTCTCCTGAGTACAAGCCGCTGTGTCGAAAAGAGCAAGTAGTGTTTCAACTGCAGTTTCAGAAGCCTTCATTCTCCTTCACAAACGTGTGCAGGACACAAAGGTGCCAATCACAGCTCAGCCCCCTCTGCCAACTCTCAAAGATGCTCTTTTCAGAGGGAGAGAGGGAGAGAGGGAGGGAGGACAGCTCCCTCCCCCAACAGTGTTTTGTTTTGTTTTGTTTTGTTTTTGTAATTTCCTAATTCCAGACTTGGTGCTTTTTCCGAGCCATCAAGTGTAACATTCCCCCAAATTAGTGTTTCCTGGCCCTGTTGCCATACTAAAAGTGTATGTGCTGTGGCCTGGGCAACCACAACAGCGTCCGCTCCCTGGGACTACAGCCGTTTAAAGTGATGCGTGCGTTGCAGACAGACAACCTCAGGAAAACACCGCAGAACACCAAAAGGGTCAGCTGAGTACAAGGGATGCTCAGTTTTTCTAGTTTCTGAAGATGGTGAGTTTAAATTACCTCTCTATTAAAACGCTTCTAAGAAAACAAATTTTCCTTCTTTTTCCATTCAGAAACTACCGGCCATCAACAGTGCATCTGACAAGAATGGTCAGGAGAGGTTTTTTTCCCCCTTGAAATCCTTTTATATATAAAATGAGAGAAGAGTGCGCAAAGCCCAGGAGGGCATGGCCTGGCGTGCGCTTTCTTATAAGGAAGAGAGAGCAAAGGAAATATCTAGCGTGCTTTCAGTCACATGTGGGCTCAAACCTGCAGTTGGCCTTTAAAATAGTTTTCAAATTCCATGTGATTCTATTGAAACTGCAAAGAAGGTACATAGTAAAAAACAAACAGCGTGCTCCTCCCCCTTGACCCCCAAGCATCTGTATCCCGGAAGCAACCGCAGTTACGACGTCCTAGATGAGTTCATCCAAATCCGGGCATATTATACACAGAATAAGCTCCTCTTTCTTTTTCTTAAAGAAAACAAACGCTACCACATTAAACACTTTCTCGTAGCCTGCCTGTTCACTTAACAGTATGCCTTGATCATCTTTCAGTGATAACGTTAGAGACAGGCTCCCCTCTTCGCCGAGACTCACCGAATGGGTCACAGAGCGGTCCTCCCAGCGGGCACTGGGGTTGTTTCCAGGTTTTTTCCTATTGGAAACTCCGTCTCATGGAGATAGGCGGCTCGTGCATAAGCACACCTGTACAGACATCTAGATATTACTAAATTAAAACCCACATACCTTCATAAAATTTCTACAGAAATGTGCACATTGCCACCCCAAATGGCTGAACTTGTCTGTATTTCCAATACCAAAGTATACGTGTGCTTATTCCTCTACACCTTAACTCACGCTATGTATTATCAACTTTAAGATTTTTGCCAAACTGATCAGTGAAAAATGGCATCTCCTGTGTAATTTTGAACTAAATCAAAAGGAAAGTACAGCGTATTGATGTTTGAGGGACCCAGGGATAGCAGTGCAGAGAGGGAAGTTTATTGAATGCACACAGTACGGGGAAACAAAGATCTAAAAGGAGTAACCTGCGTTCCCACCTTGGAAAACTAGAAAAAGCAAAAGCAAATTAAATCCAAAATAAGCAGAAGGAGAGAAATAAAGATGAGAGCAGAAATCAATAAAATTGAAGACAGGAAATTGACAAAGAAAAATCAGGGAAATCAAAAAGTTGGTTCTTTGAAAACATCAATAAAATTAATAACCTCTAGTTAGGCTAATCAAAAAAAAAGAGGAGATACAAATTACTAATACCAGGAATGAATTGGGAGCATCATTGTGGATCCCAGGGACATTAAAAGGATACTAAAGGGATATTTATTATAAACAACTCTAGCCCTCCAATTTGATCACTTAGGTGAAAAGACCTATTTCTTCAAAGACAGAATTTACCAAAACTCACACAAGGAGAAATAAATAATCCGAACGGGCCTCTAGCTAGTACAAATATTGAATCAATTAATAAGATTCCAAAACAGAAAGCACCAGGCCTAGATGGTTTCACTGATGAACTCTACGGAACATTAATGTACATAGAAGCGTTTCAGAAGACAGAGCAGAAGGAACCCGTCCTAACTCATTCTGTGAGGTCGGCATTACCCTAATACCAAAACTAGCGGAAGACATTACAAGAAAGAAAAACTACAGACCAGTATGTCTCATAAATTCAGCTGCAAAAATACTCAAAATATTAGCAAAATTGACTCCAACAATGTATAAAGAGAATTACCACAACTAAGGATTTATTTATTTCGGGATTTATTTCAGGTATACAACGCTAGTTCAACGGAATCGTATAACTTAATTATGTATTTCATGTTCAATATTTCCTTCTTGGCTTTTTTCTCAAAACAAACAAACCCAAAAAACCCACAAACCTCTCATTTTGTTTATTTTTTTTCCTGATGAGCTTTAAAATCATTTTCACAACTGCACATTGAATTCTGGTGCTCAGAGAGGCTGGGGGATGTCGCAGGGATCCACGCCCACTTCGGGGATGGAGGCAAAGTGTGACCCCGGGAAGGGAGGGCCGGAAGGCTGCCCAGGGCCCTCCTGCAGCAGCTGGTGAGCCTGCCACAGCGGGGAGCAGGAGCTCCCGGGCAGGAGCTGCAGGCTCGCCGAGGGCGAGGGAGGATCAAAGGCAGGCAAGAAGCACCTGGTCTTCACAGCGGAGGGACCAAGTGAGGGGGGGCTGGGCCTCCAGACAGGGCGGCATCATGGGGGTGCAGGTACACTTGGGCTGCTCTCTGGCACCCGGCCCGACACGGAGGGTGCCCACCAAATCTGTGATGGACAAATAAATAAGTGATAGCGGACCAAAGGGATGGACAAAGGGTGGGTGTGTGTCCCAGAGTCGGGGACGGAGGGGAAAGCGGTCGGTGCGCCATTGGAGACCACTGGACCCTCTGCGCCCTGAACGTGACAGCCACGTACTCACGAGGAGCAGCACCACCACACAGAGATGTGGCCGAGAAGACGCGCTAGTGCCTTCTGCCCCGCTGTGGACCCCCGACCCCAGCCTCCCACCCCAACTTGTCACCTGAGCAGGACAGGTCCCGGGGACAGGTGGGAGTCTGGCTTGGGACACGTGTTCCTCTGGGAATATGTTCCATGTGGCGGCTGACTCCCGTCCTCCCTCATCCTGCTCTCTCTCCCTGGGACATCTTCCGTCTCAAGGTCTCTTCTTAGGTCCCCTCTTCCTTCCAGAAGCCTCTGAGCGGGTTCCGAGGACGCGGCTGAGCCGCAGGGGGGCGCGCTCCCCCGCTAATTCGGGAGCCGAACGCCCAGCGCGGGCGCGGAGAGCGCGAGGGCGAGTGCGCGAGCCAAGGGGGCCGCGAGGGGGCGCCCCGGGCGGGGACCTCCGAGAATGGACGGGGGCAAGGCCAGGGAGGAGAGAGGCCCAAGAGCAGTGGATGGGTGGAAACAGAAAAGGGGGGCCAGAGGGGGCCCTGAAGAGGAGTGAAACACGGAGGCGGGAAGAAAGCCAGTAAACGCGGGGAGAAAGGCAGGCGGGGAGGAGAAACCGTGGGGCTGGGACCAACGCTCCCGGGCTTTCTTCCCGTTCCCCCGAGGCCCCCCACCGGCTGGGAAGGGGGTCCAAGCCAGCGGGCCGTGACGATGTCGTCGCTGGCACCCGCGCCATTTGGGCTGTGCGGCTCCAGGCAACGGAGGACGCCGGCGGTCGGACAGCCCTCCGCGAAGGTGCCGGGCCACTACGCCCCCAGCGCCGCCTGCCCCAGCGCGCTCCCGCAGCCCCTCCCGCCGGGCGAAGTCCCGCACCCCGGGCACATTCCCACAAGGAAGGGGCCTCGCCCCTGCACCCTGAAGGCCTGGCTTCCCCGGGGGCCGCTTGCCTTGAACTTGACTCAGTGCTTTCTCAGTACACGGCCCAAGAGGGCCACCACCCTGGCTTTTGTGGACTTGGGACAGGGGGACCTCAGCAGAGGAATGGCCCCCACACATGCCCTCCCTCTGGGTGGGGTGGATCCTTATGGGGTTAGGGTGAAGTTCCATCATTTGTTCATTAATTCGAGGGTGCTGACGGAGGACCTACCGAAGGCAGCAGAAAGAGGGAGCAGAGCCTCCCTCAAGGGGCAGACAGATGGTGTGGGTTGGTCCTGAGTCCCCCTGCTAGCTAAGTTTGCAGATAAGAAGGTAGGCCTCTTGGAAAAAATTGGCAAGCCTGTAGGATACAGGCCACAGGAGGGACAAAGGGCCCTGGGCCTCAACTGGGGAAAATAGCTTTACAGTCACCTGGACAGATCAGGGAGGCCTTGGGAGGCACCGCTGTGTGGACTGGATGTTGAAGGTTGGGGAGAACCCCAGGAAAATGGCCAGCTTCATGGCAGCTGGGAGGTAGGGGACAGGTCTAGGTGTTCAGAGAGGAGAGCGGTGTTTGCCTGGAGCGATCAGGAGTGGAGAAAGGGTGGCTGCAGGTAGCACAAGGCAGTCAAGGTTGGACTGTATTTGGTGAAGAGCCTTAGCAGGGTGGCCCGGGACAGGCACACCAGTAAGCAGCCCGCCGCAGTGATCTGGGTGGTAACTGGAGTGGACGCAGGAAGACAGCAGTGAATGGCCTCGCTCAGATGGGGAAGCGCAGGGGAGGCTCTACACACAGGGAAGTCCTGCCTGGAGCTGCCAACCATGGTCACTGGCGTCAATTCAACACCAACAGGAACCCCCGCTTTGGGACGTGGTGAAGAAGCAAACTTGACGCGGTGCAAAACAGCTCAATTGTGCTACAGCGTTGGGGATACTGCGCGGATGCGAGGCAGCGCTGGGTCCTGGCCACTCTGCTGGGCTCCTCACTGGTCAGCGGTGGTCGGTCAGCTTCGCTCTGTGCTGCTCTGCTCTGACATGACACCTTTCAGTGTTTCTGTTCGGCCAAGGAAAAAAAAAACCACACACACACACCCGTCTTCGACAGCAAAGGAACGTGGACTCCCTGAAGCCGAGGGGAGCAGGCTATACAGACAGAAGTCCTAGTCATGGGCCCCTGATTGGTTCATCCTCATGCAAATGAGGACTCCAAATCCTCATAGTTTGGTTGGTCAGAAAGTCACTGTCATGATGGGTCAGAAACGAGCTGCTGATTGGTCGGTAAAGATGTTGATGGGCACGTAGCCGCGCAGCTCCAGTTCAGAAGGGGGCAGCCTCAGGCCTGAGGCTGGCTGGGAGGACAGAAACACTGTCTGCGGACAGGTAGTTGCGTGCAGGCTTCCTCCGGAAGTGCAGTTTGCAGGACAGGCCCCGCTGGGTAGAGATGGCCCCTAGGCGCTTTTTTTTTTTTTTTTTTTTAAACATCTGAGCCCAGTTAGCCGCCAGGAGCCCTTCTTAGTAGGTATCTTTCTCAGAGTGCACAGGGCCAAGTCTTTCCCTGATGCTGAGGACTGAGGGATCCTGTCTCTGTGGTGGGAAACCAGGAGTCCTCCTTCCCGACCTGACAGCTGCCCTAGGGCAGGGGATTGAATGAGATGACCCCACCTGGGGCTGGTGTGTGTGTGGGTGGGGGGTTCTCAGTGCACTTGTGGGACCCACGTTGTCATGCTCTGCTTATTTGGTCTTCTGTGGTGTGCATGTCCCCCACGCCCATGAAAGGAAGGGGCCTCTCCTCTGACTATTTATTGAATGAATGAATAAATGAATGAGCAGAGAGAGGCCAGTGACAGTGTGTGTGGTTCTCAGTGAACATGACCTGCTGGACACCACACAGGGTTAGATCTTTAGCAAGGGGCTTTTTAATGAGGCCCAGAAGGAGGGCTGGGCTGGAAGAGGAGGCCTGGGATCCTCAAGGGTGGGGTGGACAGGCCCCAGCTGGCTTTCCCCTGGCTCCCCACTGTCTGCCCTGTCTGCCCAGCTTAAAGCTCTGGCTTCTGGATCTAGCTCTGCCAGGGAGTCACTGAGCATTGGGCCGTGCCCTGCCCACGCCGCCCCTCCATCTGCTGTGCTCTGTGGGGCACATGCCATGTGCCACTCCCGAATTCTGGCAGGTGGCTTGGAGAAACGAGCATGACCCCTGCCGTCCTGGAGCTCCCTGTCCAGCAGGAGAGGCACACACACTGCCACCTTGGTGAAATAAGGGGCGCTTGAGGCCTGCAGTGAGTGGAGAGGTGACAAGCGTCCAGAAGAGTCCCCAGCTAACAGCACCCAGGAGAAGCCAACCTCATCTGTGCTGATAGCCTTAGAGCTGTGCCCGCTTTCCGCACTCCAGTTTCCTCATCCGTAGGTGATGCTAGAAGGCCCCTAAAATCTCCTGCAAACTCCAAGTCCACGCTGCGATGACTACGGAACTTTTTGGCTGCTCCTGCCTCCCAGAGAGGGTAAACAGACCTGCACCCCGGGGGTCCAGGCCTTTAGGCCAGGGGTGTCCAACCTGCGGCCCATGGGCCGCATGCGGCTCAAGTTGGCTGTGAATGTGGCCCAACACAAACTCATAAATTTACTTAAAACATTAAGAGATTTTTGTGTGTGTGATTATGTGTTGCAGTGTATTTAATGCGTGGCCCAAGACAGCTCTTCTTCTTCTAGTGTGGCCCAGAAACGCCACAAGTTTGGACACCGCTGCTTTAGACCACACTGGCGGGTCTGCGTGGGTCTACCAGCGGCCTTGTCAGCTGATTCGGTGGCTGCTGGAGTTCAGGGCCCAGCCCCAGACCTTCTCCGGCAGACCCGAACCCCAGATGGCAGCCAGGAGCCCCCAGTGGGCCGTTCACACTGGCAGCAGGGCAAGGGCACGAGCGCTTGTCCTCTGACCTTGAGTCATGAACAGACTGCTGGGGTGAAGCAGGGAAAGGCATTCTGACGAAGGTCACCCCCCAAACCGAGCTTAGCTCCGCTCCTGCAGATAAAAGGGCTCAAGGTCGGGAGGGGACCATGGGAGGTGAGCTGGAGGCAGAGCAGGTGTCCAGGGACACTGCTCCAACCTGCCCCACCCTTTCTGGGGGGTGTGGCACTGCCAGTGCCGTCACTGGCTTGGGCACAGCCTGGGGTCCTGACATGTGTAGCCAACCGCCTCCTCTAGCAGGAAGGAGCCCAGACAGGGTTGGCCTGCGTGTTGGCCAGGATGGCAGCCTTCTATCCTCAGGGCCACAGCCGGGGACTCAGACCTCGGGGCCCTGGAAATAAGTGGTGGAGGGAGTCACCCAGGTGAAGGGGAGAGTGGGAGGGCAGGGCAGACTCTGTGTGAATGGTCACAGAGGGATGATGGGTAAGGGAGAAAGCGAATGGGGCCAGGGTGGACCTTGACCCTGCTTAGAGGGCCTGAGGTTCTTCTGTTGCAGAGGGAAGTCACTGCAGTGTTCTCAGCAGATGCGTGACGTGGTCAGAAGTGCACTTGAGAAGGTCACCCTGGCCCCTAACCCTCCCCTGTACTGAGCCTCCCCGACAGGTTGCCACCCTGGAGCTTCACCCATTCCCTGTCTTCTGCCCGTGACTCCTCCTCTCTGCGTCCTGCTGAGTATCCATGCCTACTCTCTTAGAAACACACTCCCCTTCCAACACACGCAGGTCTTGCTGTCAGAGCCTCCCCCGGGGCCTGCCTTCACCACTGCCCACACTCCCCTTCCTTTCCTCCGATTCTGAGCTCTGAGCGGCAGCCAGCGCTGGTGCTACCCTCACTGTGCTAAGGAAATGCCCCATGAGGGGCGGCAAATTCTGGCTTCCTCCCTGAGCCCCGCTCTGGTCTGTTGACTCTCCTGGCAGGCATGTTGGGGCTTGGGGTGGGGCCTGCCTGCAACAGGGACAAGGCGCCCTAACAGTGGCCCTTTTCCAAGGCTCGGTCCCTGCTCCCTCTTCTCTTCTGTCTCACTTTTTGAAGAGTGTGGACTTGAACTTTGACTTCCATCCTGGAGGCCCTGGGACCGCATCTCAGCCCAGCTCTGTGTCTTTCCGGTTCGTGGTACCCACTCACCATCAGACTCCACTGTCTCCACTGCCTGACCTGGGTTGACCTTCCGAAGTGTCCTCCCCTCCCCTCCCCACATCGGCGGCACTTCATTTGCTAATTCATGTGGTCATCCGTTCGTCTGTGAATTCAGCGAGCATCCGTTACGTGCCTGCTCCTTCCAGCTGCCCCCGATGTTTCCAGGCTGGATCAGTTTTCCGTTTGGAGCTGCACCTCTGGCTGCCCTTGTGCCTGTCTCTTCTCCGAGGCTGGAGTTCCCCTTCCCAGTAGAGTCCCCCGTGGAGGTCACCACGGGTCATCCAGGTGGAGGGGTGGGTCTGGGAGCTGGACTGGGAGTTGGGTGGAGGTCAAAGTTCAAGCCTAGTGTAGGGACTGCTCTCTCTTTGGGCATCAGCTGGGCTCTGACCCGGTCAGGTCAGGTCATAGGGACACTCAACACCAGAGTTAGGGATGAGACCACAGAGGTCAGTTCCCTCCTCTGCAGACGGAGGGCTTGGGCCAGCTCACGAGTCCATTCCACATGGAACCAGGTATCATAGTGGCCCTCTTGCCCTCTCCCCAAAGTCTTCATCAGACAAGAGCTCTCTGGGTCAAAGGGTGGCAGAGACCTTGAGCTGAGCCTTTGGGCTGGGGCCAGGGTGGGAGAGTCTGCTCTTCAGGACCCGCCTTTCTTCGTGGAGGTGCAATAATTGGGCCTAGTTGGTGATTCTTTCTTCCCTGCTTGGATTCCTTCCAGGGCTGGGAGACCCTCCATGTCCCACTCAGCCCAATAAAACCCACCCATGACATAGGGAGCCTAGAGGGACTGAGGGAACGTAGATGGGGGTGTGAGTCCTGGCCCTCTGTGAGGTTCCCCCTCCCCCTTTCTCCAGGACTGGCCTTGAACTGGTGGTCTCCACTCTACCTCGGCCCAGGTTAATTTTTAGCCAAGTACCAGGCACTGGGGGCTCTCTCACTCCTCCCAGATCTCCTGGCCTCATCTCAGATCCTGGGCAGCAGGGCTGCCAGGGGCATCTGCTCAGTGGCCCCAGGGCCCATCCTAGTGTCCAGTGGGGTGGGACCAAGCAGGGACAGCTGTGCTGGGCACGGCTCTGCTCTGGTGACCTTGCAGCCGGGGTGCAGATAGGTGAGAGGCCTGTTTGCTGATCCTGTGGGTTTCAGGGGGGCCTTGAATGCCAAGTTCTCCACAGCAGCCCTGCCTCTCAGCCCTCTGTGATCCCCCCTGCCAGGTCCTAGGCCCCAGGGAATGGGGACCAGAGGAACAGATGAGGGTGAGGAATACCACACCTCTTCCACCTCCCGCCATCCTTTGCTCCCTGTCCGATGTCTCCTCTCCCTCCTTCTTCACCTAGCTTGCACCTGCCACACGTCCCACTCAGGTTCAGCTGACACTCAAAACCCCACTTTTTCTTTTATTAACCCCTCCCCACACCCCTTGTTTCCAGAACGGGGCAGCCCAGGGCTTTCCTCGAGGAGCCCACTGGCCTGAGTTCTCTCCCCCCACCCTCTGCAGTTCTGGGGCTTCGGGAGCCTCCGCAACCCTACTGGCTGGAGACCCCTCCATGGTCATTGTGTGCATGGAATCCTGCCAAGGCTACCTGGCTGTTTCTCTACCCTTGCAGCACATGCAGCACATTCATTCATTCATTCACTCATTCATTCCCTCCTTAGGAGGTTGGGCCCTGTGCTGGATGCTGCGCAGAGAACAATGAGCAAGATGGGCCGCTTCTCTGCACGCAGGAGTCTGCAGACTCCAGAGCTCCTGAGACTGAAAGCCGGGTGCAAGGTCTGCACACCACCCTCCCACCTGTGCGGCCCACCCTCCACCCCGGTGCAGCACAGTGCACCGTCAGTGAGTTGGAGGAACCGGAATGCCATTTGGGGGTGGGGACAGGGCTTGGTGTCCAGACTGAGGCAGGAAGTGGGGCAGGGTGTCTGGACCAGGGGCAAGAGCGCTTGGCCGCCTCTCTGCTTAATTCCTTGGGCAAATAGCTGGGAGGGCTGTGGGCATTGGCTGCAGCTTCAAAGGGCCCTGGGGGCCATGAGCAGGGCGAGCTGTGTGCATGCAGCCCGCCATCCCCAGTTCCTGGAACTTCTGCTTTCCTGTGAGCTGAGCGGGCTGCTTCCTTCCAGGGGAAGTCTGCTCTCCGACCCGGGCCTCCCTCCTGCCCTCAGAGCAGGTGCAGGCATGGTGAGGGGCTGTGGGAGCTGGGGAGCAGGGCATTAAGGCCTTCATCCCTGTCACTCCCCTCTTGGTTAATGTGCACCTTGCCTCCCCCTGCACCCCCACAGGCTGCTTGGCTTCTGGGGACCAGTGCCCTCCAGCTGGTCCCTGCCTGCTCCTGAGTCACACAGGGAAAGATCCCGCCCTGGCATGCCCGTTACGTGGCTCTGACCCGTCCCTGTCCCACCTGGAGCCACTGAGTGGGACAGACACCTGTGCCCCAGGAGGGTGGCAACCCCCCAGGGCTTCCAACATGCCAGCATAGTCCCAGCATGGGTACCCTCAAAAAGCCAGCCCGCCCCCCCACCCCCGCCCGGCTTCCTGCCCTTCCTCTTCACGTGTGTTGTCTCCTCATCATTACACAAGAATGTGTCGGCGGGACCTGGGGCCACTCTCCACCCCATTGTTGATGCAGGACCCTCCCCTCATCTCCACCCCTGACAGGCCCAGGCCTGCCTACTCCCCCCTGCTGGGAGTCCAAATACACCTGTTTGCCTTTGGGCCTCTGCCCAGGATGGAAGTGCACCTGATTCCCGACCACCTCCCACCCACCTGCCCTCACACCCCCTCTCTCCCGCCTGCCAGCTCAGCCTCTTCCTTCTGAAAGTCTCTGTTCCTATGTGCGTGTGGGGGTGGGGTGGAGAGGGATTCCAGTCCTCAGCTCAGCTCTGCAGGTGCCTGGCCATCTGCTCCAGGACAGCAGGGAATGGGGGCTGGTGGGAGTCCCAGGTGCCTTCCAGACAGCCCGAGAGTCGCTGGAGCCTGTGGCAGCCTGCCCGGTGGGACAGGATGTGCTCTGGGTGGGGAGGGCCCCCAACATCCAAGCTCCTGCCCTGACCCCTCATCCCACTCCAGGCTAAGGATGCATGGTGGAGGGAGCATGGGGCAAAGGTGGTCAGTTAGGGGACACAAGGGTGGCTTTTTTGGGGGGAAGTCCTGTCCCCAACACCCAAGAATGAAACAGTCGAGGGGCTTCTCATTGCAAAGGTGGGGTTAAAGGAGATGAGGAACCTGCTCAGGGAGCTTGGGTCAGAGCACACAGCTCACAGAGATAGGCTCTCGGTGCCCCTCATCATCCGGGCTGGGGTGCTAGGCGGGAGGCGCTCCGGTGGGGCCAGCTGCGAAATTGGAATGGGTCTGAGGTTAGGTGGGGTACCATGTCAGCATTAACTTCCTGATTGTGACGGTGGTGCGAAGGTTAGGTAGGAATGTTCTTGTTCCAAGGACGCATGCCCTGAAGTGGTTTGTGCCGCTGGGCATCACTGTGTCTGCAACTTACCGTCCAATGCTGCAGAGTGGGCTGTGGTCGGGGTTACACTGAATTATAAATAAATACGAAACAATGAACATCCTTCCAGGGCAGGGATGAGGAGGAGTGAGGGGCTCTGAAACGCAGGCTTTCCGTCTTCTGGTGCTGCCTGCTTGGGGGCCTGGGAAGGCCTGTGCTCCAGCACCCTCTTGGCTTTGGTGACATCTGGGGACCCTTAAATGATGCTGATGCCTGGGCCCCAACCCCGGAAACTCTGGCCCTGGGTGCAGAGGTGTTCAGGAGCTCCCGACGATACTCCCTGCAGCCAGGGGCCAGACAGAGCCTCTGCTCCGCTCCCTGGGCAGTTCTACCTGCCCCTGACCTTGCCCTTCTTCTGGGCCGAGGCAGAGGGTGAGGTGAGGGAGAAGGTGGCACGCTCTACCTGTCCATCCAAAATGTAACCCCTTTGGCCGGTGGGGGCCAGTGTAGAGGCCCACCTCCTTACCCCACTGCTGGGGGCCAGTAGAGAGTTAGGCTGGTGGATGCTGGGGGAAGGGAGGGAAGATTTGCTTGGGGCTGAGGGGAGTCTCAGAGAGAAACTATGGGGAGGGGGCAGGCTGGCTTCTGGGCTCAGTAAGGCTCCAACCCCACCGATCCTGCAGTGTGTGTGCCCTTCTGAAATATTTGGAATAATTAGCAAGTGAAAGCAGCAAGTTAGCAAGGGGAATGCCAGGCTGGCCTACAGCCAAGCCCCAGTGAAGGGAAAGAAAGGGGCTGGGGGAGAATGGGGTCTGTGGAGGCTGGGCAGGGCTGTGTGAGACCGTGCCGCTTTGTGCCGGTGTCTGTGTGCAGGGGGGCTGTGTACCCCCAGGGGCTCAGTGGGGTGGGGGTTCCAGACAAAGCTGGGGGACGGGATGGAGAGGTGCCGCTGTGTGTCGCTCAAACACATGATGTTCCGTGCCTCACTCCCCATAAGAGCCCTAGTAGGCTGGCTCCTCCCTGAGCCCACCTGCCAGTACGAGTGGGGAAGTAGGGTCTGGGCCCTCGGACTTCCCTGGTGGCCTTCCTCCTGCTCTGGCCTGTGGCGGGCCTGGGAGGGAAGGCACTGGGCTGGGTGGACACATGCCAGGGTAGGACATGGGGGCCCTGGGGCTGGGGCCTCTGGCCTCACACTGTCCCCTCCAGGAGAGGACCAAGGGAGGTGCTGGAGGCTGGCCCAAGCCAGGGACAGCAGATCCGGGCAGGCAAGCCCAGGCAGGCCCTCGTGGTGGGGGATACTTGAGCAGAGTCCTGGGCGGGCCAGGCCTTTGTGGGTCCTCAGGGCCAGGGAGGGGGCTGTGTCTCCCTTCTCGCACCCCCCAGGGGTGTGTGGGCACAGTTCTCCCCACTGTGCAGATGGAGGCACTGAGGCCCAGGATGCAGGCGACCCACTGATGGCTGCCTCTCCCTCCCTGTCTTTCTCCCTGGGGACACAGAGGTTGAAAAGAGTTCACTGGGGACTCTCTTCAGGCCTTTGGTGACCCCCCAACTTTCTCCCAGTCATTCTCCCTTGGCATCAAAGACAAAGCCCCCCACTCCAAAATTTGCCTTCACCTTTTCCCAAAGAAAGGTGCAAGCAGGTTCAATTTTCAGATTTTTTAAAATTTTATTTTCAAAAATTTTGTATTGTAAATAATTTTCCATGAAAAAGGTTAAACTGCCCCATGGGGCAGGAGGATGGATTCGGGATGCAGCCTGGGGTGCTCTGGGTGGAGCCAGGCACTCCCTCCCACAGTGCAGGCAGGGGCACAGGGTGATCCCACCCCTTCTAGGTCCCATTGGTTCCGGAAGGATGGGCACCCCTCCCCGTTAAAGCTCAGCTATACGCTACACTCACTAGGTTAGTCTGTCTGTCCCCTCCCCCCCACAGCTTGGCTGCCTCTGTCCCTAACTCCCCCCGAACACCAACTCCTTGCTGCTCTCAGCCTCCAGTTGGGCTCAAAAATTAGGGATTTCTAGCCTCTGCTCTGCCGCACCCCCCCCCCCCACCCCAAGATGGGGCTTGGAGAAGACTGCAGACACCTTAGAAAATCTCCCTGCGCTTTCCAGCACCTGGGCCTCATTTTGGTCTCCTCTGTCCGCCCTCTCCTCCAAGCTCCTGCCCCTTCCTCCCGTCTGCTGCCCGCCCCAGCCCCAGGGAGGCTTTGCCCTGAGCGGCCTCCAGGGGGTAAATCTGCAGTCGCCTAATTAGCATTGGTTGTACCTGGGAGCTTTCTCTGGATAGAGACCTGGGGAGGAAAGTGGGAGAGGGAGAATCTTTGAAGCTGAGGTGCTCAGGGACAAACCCTGTCCTCTTGCTCCCCGGCCTGGCCAGGGCCCCTCCAGGTCACGGCTGTCACAGTGAGGGGCTCTTTAGCCGGTCCCTGGGGCAGAGAGGGGAGCGTCGACGAAACACTGTGCACGTGCGGGGCTGGGAGGGGAGGCAGCAGTTCTGGTCCTGAGCCCCAGTCCTCAGCCTCCTGGGCTGGAAGCAGAGGGCAGCCTGGGCTGGGATGGGGGGTGGCCTCGTGGGGCCAGCCTCGGGAGACTTGGCCCAGCCCCCATCTGGGCAGTCGGGTTCCATGGGCCTGTGTTGGGGGGCAGTCTGGGCCCTGACTTGGGTGCTGTCCGGAGGTGGGGTGGGGCCTGGCATCTTATAAGAAGGCGCCCACACTGGCCCAGTCTTGCAGGTCGGCAGCAAGGGTGGCATCCCCGGCCTCAAAGAGGGGCTCCGGGGGCAGGCAGCCACTGCCACTCTCGTCCCAGGGGTGCTGCAGGAAGGACGTGGCCAGGAAGGTCTCGTCGAAGTCCAGGCTGTCAGCAGCCTGCTCCACTGAAGGCCCCCAGGTAGCAGGGCAGTTGATGTGGTGACCGTGGACAGTGAGGTCCACGTCCCCGTGTGAGGCAGGGCTCAGAGGTGGGCTCAGCTCCAGGGCCTCCAGCGTGCCCAGCTCCCCACCCAGAGCGCTGGCATCGAAGACGGCCTCCCAGTCAAAGTTGCCTTTGAGGGGTTCCAGCTCGCCCTGCTCCTCCTGGGTCAGCAGCAGGGTGCTGGGAGGCCGTGGGACCTTGGCCACCCGCTTGGGCAGCGGCTGTTTGCGCTTATGACCCAGCCTGCCCTCGCCCGTACCCCAGCCCACCTCCCCGGTGGCTTCCTCGAACTCCCGCAGCAGCTGTTGGGCCTCGGTGTTCACGGTCAGCGGCCTGGCCCACGGGATGGTGCTGGGCTTCTGTGTGGCCTGGCGGGCAAAGGCCGGGTGGATGTGGACTGGAGTCAGCCGCCGCTTCTTGAAGGCCCCGCTCAGCAGGCGCTCAGCGTACTGGGGGTCGATGCGCCAGAAGCCCCCCTTGCCGGGCTCATCCTTCTCCCGAGGCACTTTGATGAAGCACTTGTTCAGGGACAGGTTGTGGCGGATGGAATTCTGGGCACAGGGAGAGAGGAGAGCCAGAGGACTGGGTGAGTGGGAAGGGGAGGTCAGTGATGTGGCAGCTAGCGCTCCTGCCTGTCCTCATGCCATCCTTTCTCTGATGGGGGAAGGGGGACAGGCTCTGGGACACAAGCCACAGGGCACGGGGAACCAGGAGTGCTGTCGGGGGCTTTTGTTCCCTGTTGCCGGGATATCTGCCTGCTCAGTCATCCGAGCCCTGAGCCACAGGGCGGCTCTCAGTGCCACCCTGTCCTGCCCGCCCTCCCTTACCCCACTGCTTGCAGCCTCTGGCCAAACGCCTCAGCTCCCCCAGGGCCTGGACAGCCATCTCCCTCTGCCGGGGCCTGGCCGGCCCTCTCTGTGGAGTGGGTGGGTCGGGGTGGGCGGCACCGGGCGGCCGAGGGTGTGAGGGTGTGTGCAGGGAGATGAGTGGGGCCATCTGATCACTTCCCTTGGTCGTTGAGCCAGCTGCTGACCTGGGCTCTGACCCTCCCAGCCCCCCTTCCCCGCCTAGGCTGTTTGGCCTCAGTTGATTATTACCCAGCAAAGGGCACAATGCTCATTCCTGGAACCCATTTCCTGCAGCCTGAGCTTCACAGGCTTGGCGGGGGGAGGGGGGGGCTCTGCTTTCTCACCAAAGCTACAGATGGCATTGCCCCCGTCAGGGCCCAGCGAGTGTAGAATAGCTGGGGACTGTTGTGACATGCGGCCTGCTGCCTGTGGGTGCCCCAGGGAAGAGTCTGGGCATCCTCAGGGCCCCTGTGCCCATCTAGCCCCTGATCCTGATGGTAGAGGACTCTCAGGGCAATATTTGATCATCATTCTGCCTTGTTCATTCCTAGGGGTGTAGTCTTATTCAAACCACCGTGGGGATGGGGCCAGGGGAGCAGGATGGATGGGTGAGTGGTGCCCCTTGGCAAGGCTGGGATGTTTACATGGCAGCCTAGCCCCGTGGCTGCTCTGTGCCAGGTTCCGGAGATGTGGACCGTGAAGCCCGAGCTGGAGGCAGAGCCCCTGTGGAAAGCACCTGGCTCAGGTAATTGTCCCCCCTGGGAGGTTGACTGAGAAGAGGAAAAAGATTAGAGGCAGAAAAGTGGGGAGGGGCTGGAGTGGGGGCTGAGACAACAGCTTTCGGAAGGCCTCATACCCACTCCGTGGAGACACAGCTGGCCTTCGCACCCCACAGCACCCCACCTCCCGCCCCCCGCCAGCCACCTGCAACTAGGCAGGATGCAGAGCTTGGCAGGGGGCTATGCTCCCATTTCCACCTCTGAGTCAGGTCCTGACAAGCTGCCCTTGGGCAGGGCAGTGTTTAGGAATTTTAAGACGTGGGACAAAAATGTATCACTTATTTTGTCACCTTATCGGGGAGCTGTGTCCACGGCAAAGGCCCTACCTAGTCTTTGGACTGAGCTTCTTGGATGAGTGACAAGTGCTTGCACCTTGAACCTCAGCATCCTCACCCCTAAAGCCCTCTGAACACCCTTCCTCCTCCGTCTCCAAAGTCAAATGAGGGGCATTTCCAAGCACTGGGCTCCCTGGAGGTCCTTCTTCGATGGCCTTCCTGCCTTGGGGCCCTGGGTGCACTGCACCTCCCTACTTGACCTGCAGCTCTGAGAGGTGAAGTGAGTCCAGTCCTCGCAAGAGTGGGGAGGGAGGGAGGAGTTTGGGACAGAACTGCCAGCAACCCAAGCCTCCCCTACCTGCCAGGTGGGATCAGCATGGCGGAAGTAGCAAAAGTTGTCCGTGATCCATTTGTAGATGGCCGACAGGGTGATCTTGGTGGCCTTGCTCGCCTGCATGGCCATGCAGATGAGTGTGGCATAGGAGTAGGGAGGCTTCACGTTCGGGTTGGTGGCGTAGTCCACGTCGTCTGGGGGCGGGGCCTGGAGCCCAGAGGGCGAGCTCCCGGATGTGCACGACGACGTGGGCTTGCCTGGCGTGTGCGGCTGCCCCAGGCAGGCTGGGTCTGCTGCCAGGGGGGACCCTGGCGCGGCGGAGCCCGGCACCTGGTGGTAGCCGTGGGGGTCGGTGCCCCCCAGGGGCAGGGCAGGGGCCTTGGCGTTGAGAATGGAGAATTCCTGCAGCCACTGCAGGCTAGTCAGGCTGTCGTCCAGGGCGTCGGGCTCCTCCAGGCCGCCCTCCAGCCCGGCCCCCTCCGCTGCCCCTGCTCCCGAGAGGCGTAGCCAGCTCTCCGCCATGTCTGCGCGGACTCTCCGAGGGGGCGGTCAACGTCCACGGCCGAGCCCACGGTGGCCCGCTGCGCTCTCAGCCAGCTGACTCCCGCGGCTCCAGCTACACAGCCTCCGGGACGCGCGCTTCCATCCTGCGACCCCGGGTAGCCTCCTCCGAATACGAATGGGGGCCCTGCGGGGAGCACGGCGGGAGCTGTGCACTCTTCCCCACCTCCGAGGGGAGAGGGGTTTGGGGGTGTGTGTGGGGGGAATTCCTCTAAAATCGTCCCTTCAGCTGGGAAGGTCTTTTAGTGCCCAGGTCTGGGAAACAGAAGCCCGGCCCTGAGGCCCGACCCCCGCAGGGTCGCCTCGCTCTTCGTTTCCTCTTCCAGACTGGACCGGAGACTTTATTAGCCAAATCAGGGAAGACGGTAGGGGCATCCGAGGCTATTCCCTTCTCCTCGAGGGCGGGAAATCAGATACCCCCACCCTGTGACACCTGGAAAAGGGGCGAGGGAGCCCGGGAGGGCAGTACCGGGGTGGGGGTGGGGGACAGCGGAGTTCGTCGGATCTTTGGAAGGTCGGGGGAAAGGAGGGGAACAGGACATACTGTTATGCGGGGCGGGAAGTGAGGTACCTCCAAACTCCAGAGATGTCAGCTCCCGGGCCCACCACTTCGGTCGGGACGGATGGGAGAGTGGGCTGGTACCAACGCTCTCCCTTCCCGCGGCCGGCAGCCCTTCAGTACCTTACCTGGCTCAGAGCGCAGCCCGGGCCAAAGGAAGGTTGTGGGAGAAGTTACCCTCACCCCCCGCGGCTCTCTGCCCTCAGCTTGAGGGCCTCGCCAGCACCCCTCGTCGGGCCCCCGCCTGACGGTGCCTCTCTGAGCGCCCGCGGCCGGGGGAACGGCGTTAAGTAGCGGCTCCAAAGGCTTCTCCGGCTGCCATGGCGACGCCCCGCCCCCATAAACAGCTTTCGCTCCTGCCATTGGCCATCACGTTTCCAAGGTGACCGCGGGCTCTGACCACTCTCTCCGGCGGTAACTCTCTTCGAACTCCCTCCTTTTGCGCCCCTCTCCCGCGTCACCCAGCCCCCTACCCGCCACCGCGGCGGGGCTGCCCTCATTCCCGCCCGAGGGCCGCGCGCAGGGCTCGGAGAAGCGCGCGGCTCGGCGCTCCCGCTGGGGCTCGGCCGCGCAGGAGAGCCGTTCGCCCCGGAACCGCACTCCCGCCGTGCCCTCTTCCTGGCCCCGCTGCTCCAAGGCCTCGACGGCTCCTGGGACGCGGCCCCGGGCGCGGGCGGTGCTGAGAGCGGGGTTTCATCTCCTCTCCTCTGGGCTGCGACGGGCACTGTCTCACGTTCTGCGGCCCGCCCCTTTCCCCCACCCCGGGTGTCGGCCCTGGTGCCCGCGGGCAGGTCTGCCTCTCCGATGCCACCTGACGCTCAGGTCCGCTGCAATGGCCGCACCGCTCGCAGACCCACCAAGCCGGGTAGGGTAATCCAGTTTCCCGGTAAGCGGCTGCCTCCCTACCCCCACCATTCCAGAGACTTCTGCGGAAGTACACGCCCTCCTTTCCAGATAGCTGAGGCAGAGCCGGCGGGTGAAACTCGGAAAAGCCACGGATTCACCACGTTCTCCTAGTGGGGTCATTTGCCCCATTCATTTCACCAACGTTTCAGTGGCAGGGACTGAGGGTGGAGGGACTGGGCGCGGGGACAGCGGCCCTTCCTCTTCCCGTCCCCTGGCCTCCCTCCCATCACGAGCACTCCTGCTCTTCAATTATTGAGGAGCTGCAGCGTTGGCAGTTCTCGGGTTTAAGGCCAATGGCGAGCCGAGGGCTCCTTACTCAAGCCTCTGGCCAGGAGCTGCAGGGCTGCGGGGGAGGCCTGTGCCCAGGGGGTGGCACCTCAACTCCAGCCCAGGGGCACATCCTCCCCTACCCCTTGCCCTCGACCACTCCTCCGCTCCCACACGTCTGGAGCAAAGGTATGAAAGGCTGTTGGAACAGGTCAGGCGGGAGCTTTCACAGACAAGCCCACTACAGTCAACAGCCCTCCTCCCCTTGTAAACAGTTTTATTCAGTTTTAAGAATCATGCAGCAATCCGTAAATATTGCATCCTTGATGTCCCCACTGTAGTGTGCCCTCGAGTGTAACTCCAAGGAGGGAGAGGGGCACAACAGTACACATACACACTTGCACACGCCAGGTGTGCAGATCCTAAAGCGAAGTGAGCAACAAGCGTGCCGGGATCAGGTGGACAGGACATGAACTCTCTCCAGGTGCCACGGCTTAGAGTTCACAGGTCCGAGCCCCAGAGGTGCTCCAGGCATAAACCCTGGTGGGGTGGAGCTGGGTAGGAGGAGGAGAAACGGCTTTGTGGGGAGCGGGGAGCCCCACACCACCTGGAGGCCGTAGGAGAGCTCCGACCTGAACGCGGCAGGGAGTCACTAGCCTCCAGTTACTCTGTGCTCCTGTGTGTGAGGAGCCAGGCTGTCCACTCTCCCTGGGTCAACTGCTTACGACACGACGCGACAGTGTCCAGATGATGGATGGGGCAGTGAGGCTGGTAGCTGCCCTGCTCCCTGGTCAGGCTGACTGAGGACCAGCCTCTTTGGATGGGGTTCTACTGTTTGCCAAAGATCTAGAGAATAAAGAAGCAGGGACGGGGAGGGGAGGATAGGATGGGTCTGAAAAACAAGAACTGAAGGGCTATTCTATTAACGCAGATGTCTTGGGTATGGAACCAAAGCCTAGAAGAATCTTCCTGGGAGAGGACACAGACCCCCCCAGAAAGGGTGAAGATAATGGCTTCCTCTTAGGGTTCCTGGCCCCTGTGGCTACTGTTTACCTGCACCTCCTTCAACTCAGGTGACACCACACTGTGAATACTACCTGCCGGGAGAGGAGGTGGGTCTGTGTATCCCTAAGCTAAGGGAGGCTTCCATTCCCTGACATTTCTGGGGCTCAAACTGCAAGGAAATCAGGGAGGGGGGTTATTGCTCAGGTTTTAAATATGAAAGGGACTGAAAGCACATGGGGGGGGGATGTGGGGGGGAGGAAGCGGGCCTTGACCTGCAGAGTCCCCTGCAGGAGTGGGGGTGGGGCTGGCAGCTCTCACGCCACATCTATCAGAACAACAGGGCAGAACATGGGCCATGACTGCTAGGCAGTGTGAGGATCCCCCAGCCGCCTGATGGCGCAAAGGAGCCACAAAGCAGGTGCAAAGGGTCCCCTAGGCCCTGGGCTCTCTGTGAGGTCTTGGAAAGGGCCCTGAGCAGCTCTTCTCGAATGGCAATTCCAAACACTAAGACAAGCCATCAGGACACGGATAGCCAAGGCTCCACAGTTCGGCCTTGCAAATTGTTGGGCCCAACTTTGCTTCCTGGCCCCGTGCGCCACTGAAAAACCACCTTTCCCGAAAGCCAGTCCACAAAGCATCTGCCTGAGAGCTATGAGGGGTCCGTATGCTGGGGCTCAGAGGAGAGACTCCCAGCAGCGTACGGGCCTGTGCAGCCTCGTTGTTGCAGCTTCTGTTCACACACCTTGCACTGGCCCGAGGTGGTGGGGGGCACGTGATGTCAACAGCATCTCTAAATCTCGAATGAGCCTGTGGAAGGCAATACCTCCCCTTCTCCTATCAGGCTCAGGGACATGGAAGGTGCTGGTGGGGGGAGGGGGGATGGAGGGTGGGGAGGCTCCCAGCCCACTGCTGGCCCCAGCTTGGTGCTCTCTACCACTTCCTCTGGGGCTCTGGAGTGCCAGTGGGGGGGATCATTGGTCCACCCCTCTTGCAGCCTATTTCTTCCACTCTTAAACTATTAACAACAGGATGGAGATGGGGCCGCCAGGGGTAAGAATACCACCTGGCAGGGTCATAACATAGCGCAGAAACAGCTCCTCACACATGCCCCGCACACGGGGGTGGTCAAAACTGTGGTTTCTGAAATGCTACCTTAGGGTAGAGTCCCAGGCCTTCGAGGATGCACCCGATCCTAAGAAACCCTCCTGCGGGTGATCATCTAGGGGGGGGTCTCCAATTCACGGCCCCCTTCCTAAACAGACAGACACACGAGGTGCGAGAGACTAGCTCATGGGCCAAAAGCAAGAACCGTTTTTCCGTCCATCCTTTCAGTTGCCACTGTCTCTCCTGTCCTTGAGGGACAGGAAACTCCACGGAGAGTGCCATGTGGCTTTCCCCTCTCCCAGGAGTCATCCCCATCCCCCAATTCAATAGGAGGGTTCAAATTGGTTACAATGTCCCAGAAACCAAAAAACGCCAGACGGATGTCTGTTATGAAGCCACGAAGACTCCAAGCCTCGTGGTCTACCCCCAAGAAGAGGGACGCTCAGGAAAAACCAGCCTGTGGACCTTGGCTCCACCTGAAGATCACGATATGGTGGGAACATTCTAGAGAGTCTCTGCAAAGGGTCTCATGAGCTGCAGTTCATCAGGCGGTTTCAGGCCGCAAGGAGAAAAGGAGGCTTCCAGTCCGTCCTGGGAGGGGAGGGACGGTGGTCACAGAAGGAGATGAGGCTGGGAGGAGGAGCAGGCTGATCTCCATATCTGGCTTCCACAGGGGTATGCAAGTCTCCATGTGTCCTGCGGAGGATGCCCAGGAGGCCCTCGGTCCAGTGAGGCCAGGATGCAACTTGGGGACAGGAGGGAGCTCTGGCATGGGGGCGGGGCTCTCAGACGGCCAAGGGACCCCAGACACAGGGCCTGTTCTCGGCATCCTCCAGGCTGCTGGACGACAGGCGACGGCACTGTGTGTTCCGACAATTGACGACGTTGTCATCAGCCTGCCAGGTGCCTGGAGAAGAGAAAGGAAGGTTACAGGAGCCAGACCTCTGGCCAGGTCCAGATGGTGTCTCCAGCAGGGTGGCCCAGGAGCTCTGCATGGAAGCTGGCGGGATGCATGTCACCTGAAACTCCTGTGCCAGCCACAGCGAGAAAGCACAACGGGAGAAGTGGTTGCCGCCAGGTGCAGGGGCTTCGCCAGCCCCACTGGGCTACGTACAGTCACAGCTACCGTGCCCACTGACAGGGGGACGCGCAGGGGGTTGCTTGTTTCGTGAACTTGCCCTAGGACCCACTTTTGTGTCTCATTAGTCCTGAAGTTGGTCTGTGTTCCGGTCGGACCAGGAGAAAGAAGCTGAGTCCAGCTGATCTTTTCCTCAGGGCGGGAAGAAGCGGAGTGGAGGGAGAAGAGAGTCCTTTGGGCCCAGAGATTGCTGAGGAGCCAGGGCAGGGCAGGAAGTGACTGGCCACCCAGCAGGGTGCCAGGGACATGGGGGGGCAGTGCCATGGTTCGAGACCCCGTCGTCCCCCACACCTGCTGTTCTTCATCTCTTTCTGACCCGAGCAGCCTGCTGAGGTTTGCTGTCCACTGGTGCCATCAGCCCCTGCAGACACCAGCCCTAGAATCTTGGGGCCCCCAGGAGTCACCCACTAACTTCCTCGCCCTCCCCCCCAGTCTGGCAGCCATGCTGGAACCCATCCTTTCCCTTCCCTTCATGCTCTGCGTCTGGTCTACCACTCCCGTTTGTTCGCTTCCTAGGGTGTCCCATCTGTCGTCCGAACGGTGGCGCTCCACTCCCGGGGCCCGGCTTACTGACTGTGGGCCCGGGCAGGTAGGTCACTTTTCCACACTAACTCGCAGGGCTGCCGGGAGGACTGAATGAAGCCACCTGGGAGAGTGCCGAGTGGGGCGCCCAGTGGCAGAAAGCGCTAGCACCCCAGGCTTTGTTCGGGCTGTCGTCATCCCTCTCCATCTCCCCTCACTCGCCCTCCCAGCCCACAGCCTCACCCCATCCACCGTGCCATCCTCTCCATTCTGGAGCAGCGAGGCAGGGCCTCAGCTGCCCACGGCTCAGAAGGCAGGCCTCCCTCCGCCAGAATCCCCCACACCCTGCCCTGCCAGGCCCCTGCCGGAGGAGGCCCAGGGGGCTCTGAGGGCTCCCCCAGCAGCCTACATGGCCACCCCTTCTTCTCACACTGTGCCCTGACTGCCTTGTCCTGGGCGGGGCCAACAGCTCTGGAGGGCAGCCTGAGGCTCGCTGCGCTGCGTTCATACTCACAAATGCGTGGGGTCGAATGGTGGAAACACCAGGATTAAGGGTATAAACTGCTTATTTCCCAGAAAGGTCCTGGTGGGATAATCCCGCTAAGGCTCTAGTAACAGCCTGAGGAGGGGAACCCCAGGGGAAGAGAAGTGAGTAGAACAGGAAATGCTCTGGTATCTCCCACAGCCCGCAGGGACTGGGGGACTCTGGCCCCTGGGGCGCTGGAGCCTGGGGTGTGGTCAGCGGCTCCCTTTCCCCCTGAGGATGGTACTCTCAGGGGACGAGAGGACGAGCGGGCAAGACTGCCCTTCCCGTTGGGAACCCCACAGTGACAGGAGTGGCGTGTTCATTTACATAATCGGGTAGATCTCATACCTATTCCTCAATGTTTATGGGGCAGGACTCCGGAACTGCGGCTGTTCGGTAGGAAAGACCAAAAGCACATGGTAAACAGGAGAGAAGACACACACGCATGCACAAAATAAAACCACACCGCCGCCACCAGCTCACCAGGAGCCCAAGGAATGACCGGCGGCCTGCCCGGACGGAGTGCACACGTGTCCTTGCGGCAGACACCGCCATTTCTAGGATCCGTAGCCAGGCTAACACCCCGTTCCTCCTGGGGCAGCCTCAAGTCCCAGCTCCAACGACATCTGTTCTCCTTGGTCACTGATACCTACGCTCTGTGGTGTCCTTTTCCCTCCAAAGGATGCTGACGCGCCCTCAGCAAAGCCCCACGCTGCACTTGCTCACCCGGTCAGGGGCCAGCCTGGCCACAGAAAGGAGACCCGGGAGGCTGCGGAGAACTTCCCGAGCCAGCGCTACCATCCCGTCCTGCCTTCGGCCAGACACCGGGGCCGGGAGGTTTAAAACCCTCAGAGGGAGATAGATAGAGGTGCTTTCCATTCAATTCCCATTTCAGCGAATCAGAACGGGAGAGTGAAGAGACCTCTAGAGGTAGATTTTGGGAGAACATTTAGGGCCCTTCCGTGCACCCCTTCCCTGTGGCTAAGTTTAAGGGCTACAGTAATAGTTCAACAGTCTGGCAGTTTCTCTCCAGGGGAAAGAGAGCCAGTCGGATGCTCCCTCAGTGCCTCCCAAGCGTGGACTTCCCCGGGAACATCTCGGTTCGGGGCCGCTCACTCCCCTGCAATTTCAGGAATCCATAAGTACTTTCAGATTTCATTAGATACACCTCCTTATGCTCCATACGGGCACTTAAAACTGTACTTGTGTTCCTACTACTAAACCCAAGTTATCTCTGCTCTTGCCCATCAGCACCCTCCCCAGAGGCTCTCCCCAGAATTGCCACTGGCCCCCAGGCCCCGTCTCCTGTGATGGTCCGTCAGACTCCTTGGAACCACAACTGCTTAGTGTGTTCCCGAAATCCCGATCCGCTCTCCGCCTGCACCTGTCCACTCGGATTGCTCCCTTTGCGAGCCTTGCAGAGCATTCTCAGAACACACCCCCTTGGTTTGGGGGCCTAAGAACACCCAGAAACGTCCTAGGGGAAGAGGGACTGGAAAGACACTGGTGCCCTCCCAGCGTCACGCTGACAAGCATGGTGACAAGGGGGACCTGCATGGTCCTCACCTCCACGGGCTAGGCCTCGGCCTGGGTCCCACCCCCCCACCCCGCATCCTGTCCCATGAGCATGGGGAGGGAGATGCAGACAGGGGGCTGGACAGTCCCCAGGCTCCGCCTCTCGCTGGCCAGACGTCCATCCGTCGTCCATCCACCTCGGTCAAGCAGAGTCCAAGGGCTGGGGAAGCTGTCCTGAGGCCGCAGGCCAAGAGAAGCCCAGTTGGCTGGCGGGTACCGCAGCTGTCAGATACCACAGCTGTCGGATGGAAGGTAGACCTCACGGCCAAGGGAGAAGAGGCCTATTCCTTCCACAGGACCTCCCAAAGTGGGTACGCCTGTCACTAGCACAGCGGATGCTTCACGAGAGTTCCCCAGCACTTTGCTACCAGAATGATGGTAACAGCAGAACCAGAGAACGTTCTACCTCGAGAGCAGATAGGCTCTCCCTCTTCCGTGGGAGCCCTGGAGACCTCTGGTGAGGGGACAATGGGACAAGCACTCACACCCGCATCCCTCTCCCCACTGTCGTCACAGGCACTTGGCTCAGGTCTGGCCTCAATTGTTGAACCCAGCTTCATCTCAGGTCAGCTGGCTCCCTGCCAAGGTCACCACAAGAACTCCAGGGGTTCCTCGTTCCTTCCAGGTCTCAGGTCCCTCCTGCAACCCCACAGAGCGGAGTATGTACCAACCAGCGGGCTGGCTAGAGGGAGTTAGGAAGAGTAGGAAGAAGAAGGAATAAGCTCAAATTTCTACCAGCATGGTGGGCTAGCACAATTTCCCTCTGCCAGAAAATGGGGGTGGTGGGGGAGCCCCTGGAGGGAGGCAGGAACCTCGGTTCTCTCCTGCAGCCCAGTGAGCAGACGGGGGTGCGGGTGCCACAGGCACAGGGCGGAGTGAGGGCAGAGACGTCTCCTTTGGCCAAAACCAGCCCCTCCCTTCACCCTTGCACAGAAGCACCCCGGTTCTTCTGGAACAGGGATTAATGTGTCCTCATACATTTTTTCCTCTCAGAAAATCTTAGTATAGAGAGCACAGGCCCTTGGCGGTTAGGAATGGGACCCTAAGCAGGAGCCTCTCGGAGGCGCGCAGGCCCAGCAAGCGCGGGCGCGGGCGCAGCGTAGCCGGGCCGGGCAGTGTGGGCACAGAGCGAACATGAACTTTCATACGGAGTCTAGATAACGTAAATGAGTTGAAAAATGAACAAACCAGACAGACAGATTTACGCTTGGCACACAGACGTGGAAAACAAACGGACAGACAGAAGCGAGGTAGGGAGCAGGAGGCAGGAAGTGAAGTCCAGACCTGACTGGGTCAGCGCTAAGCGGAAAATGACCCAAGAGCCCTCTGAAAGGCTGGAGGAAGCGTCTCCCGGGAGGCCTGGCCCCGGCCGCAGCCTGTGCGGGCCGGGCGCGCGAGGACCCTTTCACGGGCAGATGGAGCACGGCAGCCACAGGAGGCCGTGTGGCTCCAACGCCTCTGCCACTTCGCTGAACGAGGAAAGCACTGGACCCGTGACAGGACGGGGCTGCTCTGAGGCTGGCACAGGTCTTCATTTTGGGGGTGCTGGGGTGGTTACAAGCATGTGTGAAGGATGCTGTCTGCCGTAAAGCCGGGAGGGCAAGTTGGACCGCGCCCACTTGGGCAGGACCCGGCTTTGGAGCGGGGGCTCGCGGGGCCCTGAGGCGGGCACACGGGGCGGAGACAGCCAGTGCTCACCGTGGGGTCAGCGTGCCTCCTCCACAGGAAGTCGGCCCGGATTTGCTGTTGTGTTGTGGGAAGGAGTAAGGGGCACACTGACAGCCCCGATGATGTTTAAAGTTAGGGCTCCAGGGAGCAGTTACCCTTAACCCCTGACCTGACCTCTCCTTTGGGTTCCAGAGCTAACGAGTACAATGCAACTGGCAACCCGTGGGCAGCATCCCCCCTGACTCACTGAAATGCATTCCTCTGAGGGGCTGCAGAGGCCCCTTCCAAGCCGGAGAGCTGTGTCTGCCTCAAACTTCCTGCTGATGAAGACAAGACCAGGCCACCCGCCATGGGATCGCCAAGATCACGATGGAGGGGGCCGGCCAGGCCGGTGGGAAGGACAGAAAGAGCTCTCCCTTCTTCCTGTCCTAACACTCTCCCTCAGGGCACAAAGCCCAGGCCTGTCCCAGGCCTCCTCACTTCCTTTCCGCAGAGGGCTTCCAGCATCTCGGCACAGCCAGGGGCCCCTGCAGGGCAGGAGATGGGTGCCCCAGGGTGAGAGCAGGGGAGTGAGCAGGGGAGCGTCTCCCACCAAGTTCATGTTCAGCAGACTGCCACTCACCGGGTAAGCAGACCTCAGAGCACAGCTTATTGTCCAGTGCTTTCACGCTTGCGATGTCAAAGTCATTGTTATTGTCACACTCCATACCTAGAAATGCGCATGTCCTCTGGCCTGTAACGGAGTTAATGCAGTTAGACAGGGGCTGGCTGGATTTTTCTCTGCTTTGCTGTCCTTAACATAAAAGTCTTAAGGATGGAGACAAAAAAAAAAAAATCATGTGTTTAAAAAAAAAAAGACAATAATTAAGAGGGTAAAGAGTGGACAATAATAGGAATCAAACTGTGTGGGCAGGTACGTGTTCTCCAGCTCTCCTGCTCTGTTTCCCTAATCGGCCCCTTTCCAGCAGCTGATCCACAGCAGGTCAGACCGCTGGGGAGGGCTGCTGACCTGGTCGCAGGCTCCCCAGGGAACGTGACCCACGAGGAGCTCTGCCAGCGGCGTGGACCAGCTGGGGGACCCACTGGCGAGGCCACTGGGCCCCTGCCTGTGTCTGCCTGTGCTGTGGGGTGTGTTTGTCACCAGAAGGCTCTGCCAATGCTAAATACTAGCACAGTGACAGAAGATTGTAGGGTCCATGATTTTGCATATCAAGCCAGAGTCACCACGTTCACAAAATGACGATTTATTTGCTTAGGAGAACTACGAAATTTGTCATGTCGAGTATATTTTAAGGGACTGACCTGAATCCTATAGTCATATGAGAGGGGAAGGGGAAACTTTTAGAAGTTACTTTTTTCAAGCTCCCTCTTTTTTTTTTTTTCCCTTGGTGAACAGGAGGGGAAGAATCATAAACCCGCCGTGCGGGCTACGGAGCGTCGGGTGGGAACACCTGCGGCCCTGCACCTGCCGGAAGCAAACGCTCTATGGGGGGCGCAGTCACAGAGGGAGCCTTGAGCACTGAGGACGTCACTCTGGTCAATGGGGTGCCCAACGTCGTCTGGGGCTGGCGTGCAAACGTGTGGTGGAGGCTCAGCCATGGCGGCCATGCCCTCCTTCAGGGCGACTTGGCCAGGCGAGAGAGGTCAAGTCCGCATGCACACCCCTGAACTCCCAAGCAATGGCCAGCGCTAAAGCAGAAGCAACTAGGATGGCATCTGCGCCCCGGCTGGCATCCGGGTCTGCTTTGGAGGTGCCTTTCTGCAGGAGGCGCCCCAGAGCAGCAGAGGGAGAGACGCTGGGTCCCGGAACCCGTCGAAGTCCATCCCCAGGTGGGACGTTCCCAGCCCAACCCTCTCTTTCCTACTCCCTTGCTCTGGGGATCACCCCTTCCCTTCCAGCCACACTAGAAACAACATTCTTCCAACGGAAGCTCTAACTGAGTCCTGAATTAGCACAAGGAAATCTCTGCAAGTTACAGAACATTGGTCCCTACCATACCTTCCCTGCACCGCTGGCTCCTAAGGTCCCTGTTACTGGAACATCAGCCACTTTCTAGGCTAAAGCAAAACCAAACCGGCAGCCTAACAGTCCTTCCTCTGCTGTGCAACTTGGGGGCTGTGAGAGCAGCCCTGGGGGACTGGGCTGAACAGCCGCGGCAGGCAGGGAGGCGACGGGAGTTGCCGGAGAAGCTTCAGGGCCTGTCCGATGTAAATGGAGAACTGCGGTGTCGCCCGTGGCACCCTGCTCCAGGCAGCCTTGGCTCTGAGCCCAGAACGAGCTGGGAGGCCGCTGGGCACCCCAAGGGCTTTGCTGCTCCATCAGGAAGACAACTCTTCCCCCACTTGGAGGGGTGCCACCCACTCGTGCCAGTGCCCCCTGCGGGACCCTTGAAAGAACATCCAGGAAAGAAAATGATAAGAGGGAGCGAAAGACCAGGTCTTTTACCATCTTCTTGTGTGGGGGATCCGTCATCTTCCTCCATAACATCGTTCCCCTGCAACGGAAGGAAGGCACGGTGAGTGTCCCGAGCCGACAAGGGAGGACAGTCGCCCTTGAGCCATGTGGAGGCTGGGCACCGACCACCCACAGGGCAGTGCAGTCGATCCTCTGCGCAGACGCTCCCGCGGGCCGGCTGAGAGCACAGTGGGCCCTGGAAGCCGCGGTCGGCACTGCGCTGGCCAAGCCTCCGCTGCAGGAGCGTTTTTCTCAGGCTGCTGAGATCTTGCTCCCAGGTGTACCCTCTGTTTGGCCCAAAGAAATTGTTATAAAAATTTAGCAACGGAAAGGGCCAACTGTATATGCATGGGCTGAAGACTGAACGAATCCTCCTGAAGGGGTTTAACTCCAGGGCGCTGGGCAGAGGCAAGCCCAGCCCGGGGAGGCCCAGCAGGCTGGGGCACCTGGTCCGAGGCACGGTTAGCGGGCATGCCAGGAATGTCAGCAACAGCCTGGGTCCTGGTTTAGCTCGTCCTGTTTTCTAAGGCGGTGATAGAAGGCCAGTGAAAAAGCAGACAGGGAGATCTTAAAGCTTTCAGAAACCCCTGAGGGCTGCAAGCCCTACCCGGACACTCCTCTGAGGTGTGGCTCAAGACAAAGTTCTAGAGCTTTCCCTGTGAGCTGGGCATTTCATGACCCTCCACACACCTCGGTCAAGGTACTTCTCAGCTGAATTGTGACCTGTCTCCCCCTGCATTGGTACAGAGGGTGGGGGGCACGCAGAAACCAGGTCACTCAGACCTTTGTGGGCCCCAGTGCCAGCAAGTGCCCGAGACACAGCTGTCCTGTGTAAACAGTCACTAAGTGACCAAGGACAAACCCAGTGGTGTCAGGCCCAGGGTCTAGCGGGGGGTGGGGGTGGGGGGTGGGAGGGAGTCCCCACCCCAACTCCCTCCAGGCCTGTTAACTGAGACCAGTGCCCCCTGCTGACCAGACACACCATTGCTGGAATGTGCGGCCGCCCTAGTCCCCCTCACCACGCCCAATCCAAACACCACCTGGGAGAGCCCTGTCCTATCTGCCTCCCCAGCCAGCACCACGTCCCCTGGGGGTGTTACCTCTGCATCCTGCTCTTCAGCGAGGCCAACAAAGTTGCTGTCTGCGGCCGCCGCCGGCAGCACCTGTGAAGCAGTGACGAGAGTGACGGCGCAGGTGTGCCATCCGCGCACCCAGCTGGCCTGGCAGCAAACCCAGCCCCCGCCTCCGGCCACAGAAACACCAGAGGTGGGTCTAGGGGGAGCCTTGGGTCATGCTCCCCCTCATTCCCATGGCTCCCCTTCTAAGCATGAGGTCCCTGGCTGACACTGCAGTGAGCTACCTAGGGCTCCTCGCACAGGGTGACCCTGCGCCCCTCCTTACCTCTCCTTCCTCTGAGGCGGCCCTGCTGGCAGCCAGTGGGGAAGGGAAAGCCTCTCCCTCGTCTTCAGTGCCGCTGCCGGTGCCACTGCCACTGCCGGTGCCGGTGCCGGGGGCGATGTAGGAGCCGGACATGGAGGAGACGGTGTCGGTGCTGATCTGGGAGTGCCGGCTCTGGGAGGACACCATGGACATGACCGACTGGGCCAGACTGCTGCTGGCTGGGTCTTTGGAGACAGGAGGTGGAGGGAGGGGATGGAGGTCAGGCACGGGTTCGGAGAGCCGAGCAAGAAGCGACTAGCTCCCTGCACCACGCAGCGAGGGCCGCGGTGGCCCGGCCTCACCCTCACCTAAAAGGGTTTTAGATTTAAGGTTTTCCGCGGTTCTGCTTCTTCACATTAAGAGCTCAGAGCTCCACCTTGGGGACTAGGGGTTGGAAGGACTGGGAGTGAGACAGCTGCTTGCCCCACTCCCCTGCGCTCAGTGGCATGACCGCCCCTAGGAGAGGAGCCCTCTCCCCTCTATGTGGGGCTGGCTTAGGTGCTAACTGGCGGCCCCCAAGTCTGTCTCGGGAGAACTGGGCTGAGGGGAGAATGTGCGGCCCCTCCCTGCTCCCTCGTGTACCTTCTGGGGAGGAAATGGTGGAAGACAGAGGGGTCCCTGTGCAAGACGACTGGTCAATGCCTCCTGATGACGACAGGGTCAGGTTCTCGCTGTCTGGAGTGACGCCACACTCCTGGGGCAAGGGAGGAGGGCGGGTCAGACACACTGGAGGATGGGTGAAAGGGCAGGGGGCGTGGGGAGACGGGGAGGGGGAAAGGGGACCCTGGGAGGGACTGAGGCCCACGCTGGCACGACATCAGTGACGTGCAGAGGCAGCTGGTTTCTCTTGTGTCCCCACTGCCCACCCGCACGGCTGTCTCCCAGGGGAGGTGCCGACTTCAGTCAGCACAGCCGGCTGAGGCACAGCGTCTGCTGGGACCACACAAAGACGGCAGCTCAGGTGACACAGGTCACCCAGCAGCTGTGACATGGGAACACCCCAGGTCTCCCTGGGATTATAAACAGCTTTTTTTTCTGAAGGAAAAGAATACAAAAGCGGCCGAGGCCGCCCTGCCGGCTGGGTGCCTCCACATGGAAGCCGGGTTAGTTCCAGCTCGGTGGGTCGGACACAGCACCACCCTTCCCCCAACCCGCCCCTGGTACCCCTCCATCAGTCACCGGGCAGGCAACCTCACCCCACCCGGGCAGGTGCCCAGTCTTTCGGGTCCTATCTCCACAACCCATTCTTTTCGATCTTAAACCCGGCCTTGCCTCCCGCCTGGGCTCCTGGAGCATCTCCTGGCTCAGCCAGCCTCCCCCCACCTCCATCTCCACCCCGCTCCTTCTCCACACCGCCCACAGCTGGGCCTTCGGGACAACACGGAGCTCTCCCGGAACTACTGACCTGCTCAGATCCTGCCCCCCTCCCCCCACCCCCAAGGTTTGCTCGCCTCTGCCTTCATTTCTAAAACTTTTGAGACTCAGCCCCATGTTGGTCTTCCCTTGCATCCTTTCCTGGTTTCCTCCACTTGACCTCTGCCACACCTCTGCCACCGCGTTGTCTGGTCCCCGTTTGGGGCACACTCGTTTCCTAGAGTTCAATTCATTCATTCAACACTTAACTGAGCAACAGCTACGTGCCAGGCACGGTGCTGTCATCTGTGTACTCGTCTTGTCCCTGCTCGACTGTGAGTCCCTCACAACAGGACCCTCTCTGTCACCTGTGCGTGCTCCCTGGCCCCGAGCTCCCTGCTGCGCCAGGAGTGGCTGTAATGACCCCGTGGTAGCTGAAGTCTGCGAGGGGAGCACCTGCCCTCCACACTCTGCCTCCCGAGGCCCTTCTGCCTGCTAGGCCTGGGCCTCCAGCCCCCTTCCCCCGGCGTCTGCAGCTCGCTCTCATGCCACCCGTGGTCTCACTCAAGTCCCCAGTTTGATCCCAGTCAGGGCACATGCCTGGGTTGCAGGCCAGGCCTCCAGTAGGGGGCGTGTGACAGGCAACCACACATTGATGTTTCTTTCCCTCTCTTTCTCCCTCCCTGACCCTCTCTCTAAAAATAAATTAAAAATCTTTTAAAAATAAAAGTAAAAAAAGAATAGAAGCACTGCAGGCAGGGGCTTTTGCGACCTCCCCACTGCCACTGTCCTCAGCCCGTGGAACAATCACAGGTGAAGGACACAGGCTCCACCATGAGCGAGGGAACAGAACCAAACCTTTGCTGTCGTCTCAGGGAACGTTCAGAGGAGCTGGTGAGTGAGTGACTTGCGGGGGAAGCAAGTACTGGAGCCCCACACCCAAGCTAGGGAGGGCCACGTGGTTACCTCTTCAAGCTGCTGAGCCGAGGGCCTCTGAGACAGGTGCGTCTCCGATTCGCTGCAGGAATGCTCGTCCTCCTCTTCCCGCAGCACGGAGGAATTCTGGGAGACGGACCTGCGAGAGCCGGAGGGGGACGGCAGTGAGCCCACAGCCCTCGAAGAGCGCAGGAAAGAGGAGGACCGCGAGGGAGTAGGGAGGCGTGGGAGCACCAGGCAGGGACCAAGACCTCTCCTGGGGGGCAGAACACCTACGTTTTCTCTTCAGCTCCTTCCGTAACTTGTGCCTGGACTTGGGAAAAACCACTGATGGTTTTAGTGTCCTAATATTTTCGTCTATAAAATGCCTTCCTTTATCATGACTTGTGCCTAGCTGGACAAACGCTTAAAGAGACTGATCACGAGATTGCTTTAGTTTTCAGACTGAAGGGTGCTTCCTATCCCCCCGCCCCCCCACCAAAGAGAATGCATAACAGACTTGTCCATCTGGATCCTCCCAAGTGCTGTGTGCCATCTCAGTGTCCTCTCCTAAGAGATGGGACAAGCTTCCCCCAGGTGTTGGCCCCAGGTCTTCAGTGAAATGGGAAGCTCTGGGAACAGCCCAGAGGGTCCCCCCTGCCCTGGGCCCCCAGGATGAGGGCCAGCGCCAAGGAGACGAGGGAGGGCTGGAAGCCCCCCACCGAGGACCCAAGCTGACACTGCCAGGTGCTGGCCACTCACTTGGAGAGACTCCTTTTGAGCTTCGGCCCCTGGCTGCTGCAGTCGGACAGGTGGCCAAGTGGGGAGAGTGTCCTGACAGGGGGCAGGTGGCCTTCGCTGCCGTAGGCAGGCAGCATTCCTGAGAGGTGGCCGTCCCCCAGCACGTGGAGTGGAGGGATCGCTGGGGAGGGCGTGAGGGGCCCGTTGAGGGCCTCCAGAAGAGACACCACTTCATAACCTGGCGGAATGTTCTCTGAGGACTGGGGGAATCAGACAGGTTGAAAATCAATGAAATGCTCTTCGTTTTACGGAATGATGTGTTTCTTACTCTGCACTGGAAAAATGTCTTTTTTTTACATCTGGCCTGGGGTTCTGTCAAAAAAGGCTTCTGCACTAGAGGCCAAAGAAAGCTAACATGCCAAAGCACCCCATATTCCTAGCTTCTGCTTACACACGAACTTCTTCTGAACTTTTTTTTTTTATCATAATAGAAATATACAAGGAACATTTGTTACAAGAAATTTGGAAACTACATAAAAGTAGAAAGGAGGGGAACACCCATCAATAATCAAATCACCCAAAAAATAACTTTATCAGCATCCTGTGTATTTTCCCATGTTTTCCTCTCTACTGTCCACACAGCTACAGTCTGTCAGTAACAGCTTAACAACCTGCTTATTTCCCCAAACAGAAACATTTTCCTTCACACACGTCCCCTTTTCAAAGACACCGAGAGTCCGCACGGTCCCGCCGGCGCTGGGGTTCAGCAGGGTCTGACATTTCTGACCGTGAACATTCTGAGGAAAGTCTTCGTGCATAAATCTCTTTTTTTTCAGACTTTTTTCTTGGTATTAAATTTGTGGACCTTAGAACACCGGGTTGAAATGTGTGTAAGGCTCTTGGTATATACAGCTGTTTTGTTTCTTCAACGATCTTTCTAGTTACTCTCCCAAGAGCGGAACAGAAAACCTTAAAAAGGTTTTCATATTTGAAAGGTAAGAAATGGTGTCTCATTTTAACTTGCACAGTGTTGACTTTTAATGGGATTGACTTAAAAAAAAAAAAAGGCGACTGTCAGCCTGCTGTGTCTCCTCTTCTAAGAGGTTTTTTGTATTCTCTGGGCCTTTATCCGCTGTTCATATTCACATGAATCCATTCGTGACCTACAGCGAAGCTCTGAGCCTTTGCTCCGATGGAAATGTCGTGAAGACGTTTTTTTCTTTAAATGGTTGGTTGTTTGCCTTCTAGTTTTGGTCATCTTTTACACCTCTGAAGTTTTAAAAGTTTTATGTAGTAAAGTCTGCACAGTCTTTTTTTCTTTTAAGCTTAGAGAGCCTCTCCCACCCAGAGTCCACCGAAGAGTCACTGATAATTTATTCCAGGCTCTTAATGTTTTGCCTGGTTGCTTTGTTTGTAACATAGTTCCCTCGTTACTCCACGTGGACTTTGTTATCTGGTAAGGAGCAGAGCGCTGAATGGAGTTTTCCTCCCCCAAAAGCTAACGAATTATGCTGATATTGTTTCCTGGAAGATAAATCTCTTTCACTAGTGTGTAAATGTAAAGCAAGTCGCTCTCTGCCGGGCTGTACCCACACGGCTCTGAGCCTTCACCCCGCTATCCTGCCTTCCCTCCGCAGCCAGGAGAAGTGTTTCATCTGCTCGGCTCCCAGCCCCTGAAGCCATGAACTGGGATAAGCAAAGCAGTTCTCCCTTCCAGGATTCGGATACGGACAGTAAACCGTATTCCAATGTGGAACAGCACCCGCTCCGTTTCTGCGTGGGGGCGTTCCAGAGCAGGGCCCCACTGGGGGAAAGGCAGGAGGGCTCTGGGCATGCTCAGTACCAACCGGATACCAGGTTCCCAAGCAGGGAAGGGGTTTGACGATCAGTCTCCCACTTTCCCTGGCGATACAGGTCAGTTTCAACACAACTTGGTCTCGGCCAGCTTACTAACCCCTCCCGCTGCCAGGTTTAATCACTCGCTGCAAAGTCAGGGCAAGAGGGGCCGAAGGTGAGAAGAGGCGGCGAGGGGACACAGTGCTTGCTTGGCAGGGGCCGTGGCTCTGAGCCAAACTCACCGAGTGCTCTTCCGAGTCGGATGTCTGGGAGGAGATGATGGGGTTGAAGCTGGTTGGGGACAAGGGACCCAGTTTTTTCCTCATGGCTCGGATCTGAAGCAGAGCCCGGAAGGCTGTGCAGCGGGAGAAGGACCGTCAGGACGGCTGGGGGCAGGAGTCAGACAGGAACCGTGACCCCTCCTCCCGCAGCCCCCCGGTGCGCCGACCCGCAGGGGCTTACGTAGCCGGCAGATGGGGCAGTTGTTGGCCTGGTAACGCAGCGTGTCCGCGCAGGTGTTGCACAGGCAGAGGTGGCGGCAGGGCAGGATCAGGGTGTCCCGGACGTCCGAGAGACACACCACACACTCGGCACTGTTATCGCTCACCTCGTCCTCCACCACCTGGCCGGGGAGGCGGACGTTGGGCCAATGAGGGAAGATATAGACTTTCCACACAAGGCAGTCTGCCCGCAGGACTGGGACGGGCCAGGAAACAGCACCTCACGTTCACAGACATCGGACTTTGCAGTTTACCAAGTGCGGTCACAGACCCGGGTTCACTAATTCTGGGAACTGTTCTCTCGAGCTCATCCTACGAAGCTCAGGTCTGGCCCGCTCCGGCCATCTGAGCCGAGGGGCCGAGGAGACCACCCAGGAAGAAGAGGGGTTTAATGCTCAGTACCCGGAAAGCCCTGCCAGCAAACCGGGGGCCCGGGGCTTGCATTTCCAAAGTCATCAAAGTACAGTCATCTGGAATGAGGAACAGGAAAATGCCCTGCCAGGGCCAGGCTGCATCCAGAGTTTGGCTCCTGACACCCCTCGACCTCGGCTCTCTTAGAGATTTTTCTCACTCTGCCTCTTGGGAAGAACACATTCAGAATTTCGGGTAGGACTTGCCTTGGACTCTTGCGTGTTGTACTTGTTTTCAATTCCATAGATCTCCTGAAGGAGGTAGCTGACCCCATCTACCTGCAGAGCAAACAGAGAAAGAAGTTCAAGGGCGGGCTGACTGCTGAGAGATAAGATGGGAACTCACCCCCACCCCCACCTCCCTTGCACCTCAGGACCACACAGCTTCGCCATGAAAAGATAAGCAAGGGATGCTTCCATTTACTTGGGTTTTCTCTTTGGGAGGAGAAAGAAAATCAGAGGCCTGATTCACCAGTGGGGTACCATCAGGAAGCACAAAAGCTCATGGGCACAGCCATGCTTGTCCCGCCCCTCACTACTGCCGACAGTTAAGAAAGGCGTAGACCAGGAAAAGATGGAAGGATCTGCCTCAAAATATAACATTAGCTATGAAATACAAGTTAGGTTTAGACATTATAAACATGAAGGAATGGAAGAGAGAGAAAGAGGAGAAGAAATGGGCAAGGAAAAGAAGGGAGCGCCCTTCCCCGCCACGGAGTTTCCAACACGCGGCAAAAGCACACCTCTTGGCCTTGTTTCCGAAAAGTCCAACATCAACCTCCAATGTCACTGCCACTAACCTGGGCCACGTCGGTGCTAAGCTGGCCCTTCCCTTGTTTCTTTATGCGAGGCCACTCCCCTCCTCTGCCGGGCTTCTTCCCCACTACCTAGCCTGTCACTGATTTTGTAACCCTGGCCTTTCCAGGCACCCCCCTGGACTCAGGCTCTGCTTCCTCCTCTGCCTCTCTTAACACCCGTTTTAACTCAGTGTCCTTTCTATATTAGAAAGGACACTAGCAACCGATCTATACAAAGGTATTATTGACTACTAGTGACCTTGTTAAGAGGGGGTAGCACTTAACCTCCAAAACTGAATAATGCAGGATTTCAGATGCTCATCGCCCATGGGAGGGCGCCTGCCAATGTCACGGGCACCCACCCCCTGCCTCACCCTCCATGACTCTCCTCCTGCAGCAGCAGCAGCAGCAGCAGCGGGCGGCGCGGCACCAGCGGGCGGCGCGGCACCAGCTGGGTAGGGCTCCCAGCAGACATACGCATGACTTGCTGATCTTTCTGGAGGGGCGGACGGCCAGCAAACTCTGACTTTTAGAAACGCATTGCTCAGATAAATTAAGCCAAGGGCTCCAATTGGCCCTGAATCGGACACCAGCACTTTATCCTTTAGCTTGAAATGTGTCAGGCCTGGCATTTCAGATAAAAGGAGTTCTCCCCAAACCTAATGCCAGGAGACAAATCTTGTCCTTTCACTTCGAGAGGCCTTCACTCAGATAATGTGACTCAACACCAACAATTCTGGGACAAGAAAGGTACCAAAAAAATCAGCATTCCTTTCAGGCCACCCAAGTAGTTTCTAACATATAAAAGCATACCCTTTTGTTGCTCTTTGAGTTAAAAAAGGGGAGTGGGTGGGAGGGAAAGAAGTGTGCTTAGCAAAAGAGTAAAAGAGAGAGGGAAGGAAGAAAGGAAGAAAGGGAGGGAGGGAGGAAGGGAGGAAGGGAGGAAGGAAGGAGGAAGGAAGGAGGAAGGAAGGTAGGAAGGAAGAAAGTAAGGGAGGGAGGGAGAGAGGGAGGGAGGGAGGAGGAAGGAAGGAAATGTTAACAGTCCCTAGCCTTCCAATACTTACTACTTGTTTCTGTTTGAGGGGCTTAACACAGAAGGTCCCGTCTGTGTGCTGGAATGAGAACAAGACAGCTGTGACAAGCGGGGGAGGCCAGAGCGCCCCAGCTGTTCACTGTTACTTCCCCAGCTGTGCGTGTTCTGGGACACCCACCGTGTGGAATTACAGACTCCCCGGGCTGGTCAAACCCTTCCCCTTGAGGAAGAGGAAATGAAGCCCACCAGGTTGAAGGTCACGCACAACTGGGTGACCGGGTTGAAGGTAAACCACAGTGTAGCCCCCAGTGTGTTCTTTCAACACCCCCCAGCCTCCAGAGCCCCCGTCTGCTGAGCTCAGGCAGTCGGCGATAAGGGTGACCCGCGTCCTCCCACGAAGGGGTCAAACGTGCCAAAGTGAGGCCCGTAGAAAAGGCCACTCGCGTACCTTTTCAAAAGTGCCCAGCAGCACGTGGCAATGGCCGAAGTACTCTGAAAGAAAGAAAGGCACACGGGTGAACGAGAAAACCAAACAATACACCTGGAGGTCCACCGACCTTCCCTGGTTTCCGCCCTCAGGCAAATGGCCAGAGCCGTCCCAACAGGGGCACGTTATGGAGCCCAGCGGTGTTCCCGAGGTCAGTCTGAGGGCCTTGGGGACTCGAGTGTGGGGCAGGGCTGTGTGGACACTGCCCGAGTGACCCCCACAGAGGAGACCACGCTGCCCCGGGCCTTGTGCCACAGAAGGGCAGGGTGTAGGCGGAGGAAGACAGAAAGCATCCGTACCGTCTCCTTCGTCCACCACCGCGTGGACCACCAAAGGGTAGACCTCCCGGTCCAGATCGAAGCCAAGCTGAAGAGAGAGAACAGAACATAAGAATGAAGAAGGACTCCAGTGTTTAAACGGCACAGGAGCCCATTGGAGAGGGAGGCATCGCCGAGAACTGCATCTCCGCTCCTCCTCCGTCCACCTCGTAGCTGCCCAAGTCCCTCGGATGCATGGACCCAGTTTCTTTTTGAAATGTCATAGGTGACAGCCCTGTGACCTCTAGGTGCTTTGAGTGTGGATCTCTTGACATACCCTAAGCTAAGGGGCGAGTTTGGATAGAAAAATTATGAGGTTAGGTGTATCCTTTTAAGAGTGTGCAGGCCTTACAAGGCTGAAGGTGAGCATGACCTTTGAGCACGGGGCAGTCCGTGTGCCGCTAGCCATGGTCATCACTAGCTCCGGCCCGGGGCCAAGTGCGGAAGCTGCCCCTCGCCCTCTCCCAGCAGCCTGTCCCGTCCGGTGGTGGCAGCTCACCTCGTCTTCGGCCCACTCAGACAGGTCCACCGTGTGGGAGGGCAGGCAGAACTGCTGGCACACCCCTCGCTTGTAGCGCACCGTCTCCGACTGCAGGCTGTTGTCTTTGGGGAGGTAGCTGTGGGCCAAAGCAGGGGGCAAAGCGAGAGTCAGCACGCGGCCGGACGGATCCGACGGCTTCCCCCGCTCGTGCCTGTCCTCAGTGGTCCACGGGCCCGGGCGCGGAGTCGACTAGACCAGACCTCCTTTGTTTCCGATTTCCTTCGCTTTTGCGTGTAGTGCTATTCAACTTATCTACGCAACCCGTGCAGCCACGGAAGGGCAGCTTAGTGGAGTTCTCGCAGTTTCTTAATGACCCGAAGGGCTGTGCCACTGTCCGCCGCTGCACCCACACGCACAGTTAAAGGGAAAAGGTGCAAAGTGGGGCTCGGTAGAGGAAAACCCAAATTCGAGAGCCAGGTCTCACCTCATTGCAGACGAAGAACGTTTTCCCCCACAGCTGCACACAGAAGGCGCAGGCCCTAACCTGGCTGGGAGGGGAGGGGCTCGCTGGGCCTCGTGCCCTTACCTGGCGATGCCGTTCTGGAACTCCTCGGTGGCCTGGTAGTAGATGGTGATGGCCACGCGGGCATCGGCGTCAAAGGTGAACTCCACGTTGTAGTGGACTCTAGCTCTGCCAGCCTCTTCCCCTGGGGTCTTCACTTCCTCGGCACACCTAGGAAGCCAGGGGGACCGCACTCGGTGGGTGCAAATCACTATTTTAAAATTTTTCTTTTTTACTTATATAGTGGGCTTCTCTCCATGACCCCGACCTCTGGCCTGCACCTCCCCTGGGGACGCCCGCAGAGGGCTTCACGCCACCGCCGTGGGTGCTGGGTGCTTTCTGATATTTCACGGTGCTGCCGCTGATGTCCTCGTGCACCTGCCGGCTTCATTTTCGGTTTTCATTGTAATTTAAATGGATTCCCTGGGGCCCACCCCTTCCCCCTTCTGCCTCGCCAGGGGAAACCTCCTGCGTGCTCATTCCTGCTCCTGTACCTGCGTGTTTCTAAATGACACGTCAGGTTTCTCCTTGTGTTTCAGCTTCAGGCATCATCGACTGACTCCCTGCTACGGAAACGAGGGCGTCTTTGTCTCCCCGCTCCGCTCTGCCCCGTGTAGGGACGGCCTGCTTTTGTCAGATCGGCCCACTAGTGTCCACAGCACTACGACCACGTCAACATTATTCACGGCTCAGCCACAGAGTTGTTCCTGGTTAGGGTTCATCCCTGCATACACTTTTCTCCGCATTTGTGCTCATTCTGTTTTCCTCGGTTGCTGAGTTTTCTGTGTATCTCAGCGTTAACTCACACCTGAACCCTCTGCAGGCTGTCGGACCCTCTGGACAGTCAGCGGTGCCAGGTGTTCTGTGCTTTTCGTCTTCTTGAGAAGGTTCCTCCTGGAGCCTCCGGCCTCCTCGGCCTGGCACCTGCACACAGCCCCGTCCCGGGACCTCCTGCCCGTCACCCTGCTGAGTCCCTTTGCCTCTCCCAGGGGATCGAACATTTCCCGCCTCTCCTGGCTTCCTTCCACTTGCGGGGAGCACAGCTTCCAGTAGCTTCCTGGTAAGGGGCGTGTTGGGGGCTAAAGCTTCTGAGAGATTTTATGGTACAGTCGGACAGACTTTGTTGAAAGTCTGGCTGTGTAAAGAATCCCAGGTTATAAATCCATTTAAAAGCCGTGCCAAGGCGTCACCGCCTTCTCTTCCAGCCTCTGCGTGTTCTCACCCCGTCCCAACGGCTGACCCGTGTTTCCTTCAAGACAGAATTTCCTCGGTCATCCATGGTGCTGGGCGCACCGTGGCCCTTTCAATTTAGAAATTCTTTTATTTCTTATTTTTATTATTTTATTTTTTTATAGAAATTATTTATTTTTAGAGAGAGAGGAAGGGAGGGAGAAAGAGAGGGAGAGAAACATCCATGTGTGAGAGAAACATGGATCAAGTTGCCTCCTGCACGCCCCCAACTGGGGGACCTGGCCCGCAACCCAGGCACGTACCCTGACCGGGAATCGAACCGGCGATCTTTCGGTTTGCACAGTCCACTGAGCCACAGCAGCAGAGCTAAAGATTCTCACAGCACCTGTCACTGCTGATTTCCTTCCTTCTGTGTCCTCTGTTCTCTTCCCCAAACCACTGCCAGACGTTAACCCTCCAAACTGCTGCTCTAGTCTCCATCTCTCTCCTTTTCTATTTTCCGGGTCTCTGGTTCCCGGTTCCACGTTCCAGAGTGTTCAACTTTTCCTCCAACATTCCACCGATTCTCTCATTCCAACATGTTTTTAGTTTCTAAGGGCCTTTTTGTTCCCAAAATGCCATGTGAGGTTGCATCCATGGAATAAGAAGACAGTACTCTCTCTGTGTCTGGGGCTGCAGATGAAGTTTTCCCTTTCCTGCAGAATTTTTATTGCCACTTTGTGTTTTCCCTCCATCAACTTGGTTTGCCACTTTCTTTCACGCTACAGGCGCCCCTTGCACATCCAAGGATCTTCGGTTGTCTGCTTCTGTTGAAGAAACGTCAACCCCGACTGGAACTCTGAGGACATAGGGGACTTGGGGACACTAAGCCTCCCTGGGGGCTCCCTGAGTCTTTCTGGTCTTTCCATCCAGGTGCCTCCGATCCCTCTGCTTTCTGACAAAGGCCTGACTGCCGGCATTCTGGGGGTGAAAACGGGGACAGGCTGGAGGGCTGAGTGCCCAGCGATGTCAGTGCTGTGTCCAGTCTTTAGCTGAGTCGGGGTCCCCCAAGTCCAGGGATTCTCTGAGCCTTTCTGCCAGCTGCTTGCAGGGTGTGGGGAGGGCAGTCCTGGCCAGCCGTGCAGTGTAAGGCGGTGTGGGGTTGGGGGGGTCTGACTACCTCGCAAGCAGACTTTCCACCGATCCTCACGTTGGCCTGCCACCCGGCGGCCAGAGGTGCCTGGTGCTGCCCGGTCCGCAGCCTCTGGGGATGCCGCCGCACAGGCCGGGCTCTTCTCCGCGTCTCCTGCTTGCTCGGGCTCTGACTTCTTGGATCTGCTCCGTCACTTAACACACACCATCTGTTTCCAGCTCCGAGAATTTTGTTTCTGCCGCTCCTTTCCCAGTCTCCTAATTCTTGTGGATTATGCTTTAAAAAGTACTCTTTAGGGGAGTTTTGAGAGAAAGCAAAAGTAGATGTTCAATCCTCCACCTTTACCCGGAAATCAGAGACACTGAATTTACTCTGTTCCCATATTCTCAGAAAACCAAAACAGAAATGCCCTTCCCCCAACAGCTACTGGGTGTCAGGCCATTTCCCTTCCATTATCTCGTGCATTTTTGATGACAGCCGTGAAAGCCAAGGTTGTCACCCTTTTTCACCCATGAGAAACCTAGCAAGCAGCCCTGGGGCTGGAGCTCCCCGGGCTCCCGCTCCCTGGCCGGGTTCTGGCGCTCCGCAGCCGCTCCTTCTGCTCTGGAGCTGCAGCCCAAGGACAGGACCGCCCTGTGGCGCAGGCCCTTCGCCTGCCCCCATCAAACACGTGGGCACGTCATGAGATGACGGACACAGAGGGACAGAGTAGCTGACCACTGGAGGCTCCCGTGGCCTCAGGAGCCTCAGTCTGTTCTGTCCCTGGGGACTGTCCTGCAGTAGGGGGGACTCCTTGGCCCCTTGGCCCCAGATCTGATCCCAGGGCTGGGAGAGTACTTAGGCAAGCAATTAAAACTGCAGGGACAAAGAAAGTATAAAAATGAAGAGAGAGAGGCAGAAAATAGATGAGCGGTTGCTTAGGCCTAGAAGAGAGGTTTCGGGGGACATGGGAAGTGACCGCCAGTGAGCATGGGGTGTCTGGGGGGCGGAGAAAGTGTCCCCGAGTCAGATGAAGTGACATGGCGCACGTCTGTCACTGTACTACAAACCGCCGGGTCGCCGGCTTTAGAAGGGTGAGCTGTATGGTGTGTGAGCTGTATCTCAATAAAGTTGTGATGTTCGAGCCAAATTATCAGAGAGCAATCACCCTCCCAGCGCTAACACGGCTGACCTGAACAGCACGGAGCGGTCTGAGTCATCTTCCCGGCCCGTTCAGAGGGATCTGGGACTCCCGGTGTGCCCTAACCAAGCCGTCTGCCCCGGGAGCCGATGAGCTCAGCAAAGGGTGGCACGGGTTTGAAACTGACACAGTCTGGGCCGGCACAAGGACGGGGAATCAGTGATGATGATGGGGATGAAGCAGCCGACCCCGGCCGGGCACGCTGCACCCCTTGGCGGGAGGGCACAGAGGTGCAGAATAAATGTAAATGGTAAACATAAGAAACAAATGAGGATTTCATATTCCAACTGCCAATATCCCGTCTTTCCACAGGCTTGTTGAGGTATCTGCAAGATTCACTTTTTCCCCCCTCAGGAACTCTTTTTTTGTTTGTTTCTTTAAATGCATAAAGTGGAGCCAATAGCGACTCCTCCAGGAAAGGAGCGCTCTCCACAAGCACAGACCGTGTGGTGAAGTCTGAGCGGCCCAGATGCAGAGAGCCCCGATCCGCGCGGACGCGGCCCCACTGACCTGGCACCTGGCCCCAGCACCAGGGACTTACTTGACGAGTCTCAGTGTGTCCTTCCGAATGTTGATCAGGCTTCTCAGCGTCTTCACTGGCTCTTGGGGCGGCGGGGCAGCGTACGGAAACTGTCAGAAACAAATCAGGAGAAGGCCGTGTGTTTATAAAGACCGATGACTGTCCCTCACTGGTACAGGGCTTCACGGGTGACAAAGAACAGCCTTGCGAGGCGGGGTGGGCAGGCGCCAGTCTCCCAAGTACAGGAGGACAATGACATCTGACATGTCAAGGGAGCTCGCTCAAGGTCACGGCTAGTAGAACTGGGATTTGAATCGGCATCGGAAGAGCGAGATTCCTCTGCCTCCCCCATTCCGTGAAGCTTATCCGAGTCAGCATTTAAAATGTGGATAACTAATAAAAACACCCACTGCAGGTCCAAATACCAACGACACACCGTGGCCGAGTTAATCACAAAAGGCTTTTCCTTCTGACCTTGGACCATGGGGAGCCAGAGCGAGGTTTGCCCTCCAGTGAAGCCACATGGAGTCTTAGGAATTTCGGGGCTGCGAACAAAACAGCCGGCCCGCGGTCAGAGAAGAGCCCATGCTCCCTCGGCTGACCACGTGCAGCAGAGATCTTTCGACCACAAGCCAAGGGCTCTTTGGGGGCCGTCAGAGGTTTGGGGTTGTCCAGCGTGTACCTTACACTTTCACTCTTGGGGTTCGGAGTTGATGATAATGAGGACATAAGAAAGGAGAAACGGTAACAAATTTAACAGGAACGGCTTTCAGAAGATTAGGAATGATTTAGAATGTCCCCAGTACTGTTCTGATGTTTTGGGGGCAATAAACAAGTTTTGCCTATAATTCATGGAAAGCCTCCTGGTCCGTGGACTCCTGCAGGAGTCTGTCTACCTCCCGGCACCAGCTGCAGGGCTCCAGACACCCACGTTTCACCCCAATGTGCCTTCCCTGGTTTCTGCTAAACGTGGCTCTTTCGCCTGGAAAACACAACCTACGGCACCTCTGATTTTAGGGACTCAGTATGACTGCTGACAGTTCGCGGGTATGGATGCGGCCCTTAGGAAAACACATTGAGTCTAAATGGCCAGATGTGTGTCCAAATGACTAGCTTTGTGGGTACTGAATAGCAACATTTTATTTTTTTCACTGATACATTAAACATGTATTCTTTTAAAATACACGATAGCTGATTTTTCTAATTACAAAGTAATACACATTCAAGCAGAAAAATTGAAAAGCTCAACGAAGTACGAAATCAGCCATCATGTCATCACTCAGTGACACCACAGTTGACACGGGGGAAGGTCTTCCCCGGGAGCTGTGCCTCCTCCCCCGCTGCCGCCCCTGCGGCGCCCCGCCCCCCATCCATGCCCCCCCATCCACACCCCGGTTTGAACCGTGCACAGGTTCATAGCCTCTCTTTCCCTTAGGAAGGCGTGGCGAACATTTTTAAAGTCTGTAATTTGGCAACACGACCACACACGTTAGCAATAGGAACACATTTGACGTAATCCGTTCCATATTCTTCGATGTTTAACGTGCACTGGTTTTATTTTATTTTTTATGCTGCTATAAACTTGTGGTGAGTGCCTTGTTCCTACATTTCTGCATGCTTGTTTGATTACTTCCTTAGGACAAATTCCTAGATGTGGAATTGCTGGATCAAAGAGTAAGCATATTTTTAAGACTGTTGAAAATATTTTTGCCAAATTGTTTTCCAGAAAGCTGACTCCAATTTTCTCTCCCACCAACAGCGTATCGGGAGGCTCTTAGGCAGCGGAGCCGAAATCCTGGGTCGGACCACCTCTGTGGCCGTTCCTCCCCTCCTCTCCCCCAGGCTGTCACACTGAAGGAATTTAAAACAATTTAAAAATAAGCTTAAGCAAAAAGTAATTAGGCAGGAAAATCCGACACAAACGCGAGTCTATTCTAAAGCCAAAATAAATGACTTTGGGATTAAAGTCTTTTCTTTTTTCTGGAGGAGCAAAGTTAATCATATACATTTGCACAGGTACTTGGTAGTGAGCCATAACACCCCCTGAGTGAAAGAAAGAAAGAAAAGAAAAACGAAAGGGTCCTCCACACTCTCCGAGAAAAGAAAAATAATCGGGGGGTGGGGGCGGGGGCAAGGGACACAGAAACCTGTGCCCTCGGCCTTGCATCCAGAATGTCCTCAGAGGACCTGAGCCTCAGTCCTCTGTCGTTAAAGGCTCAGGCACATAAGGTTTGGTTCACAAGGCCGGGAGCAGACTGCCTGTCTCCCTGAAGCCGGTCTTCATGATGAAGAGTGAAATGGAGTTCCAGAAGCTGCATGTAGGTGCCCTTCACGGCTGTTGAGTTTATTCACTCCAGAATGGCGTCTGGGAAACGGGAAGATGTCCCATAGCCTGTATGGGAAGCCAGGACGCGGCACAGGCTTGGCAGTCCCCTCCACCTGTGGGCCCGGGGACAGGTTATGCGCGAGACAGAGAAGGCTACTTCTTCCCGTCCAGGCCTGCACATGCCGGGCGCTGGCACCCGGGAGGAGCCACTCTAGCTGGTCTTCCTGGTCTACACTCGCTCCCTAAGGTAGTAAGATGTCTACTGAGTACCTACTATGTGCCAGGCATCATGCTGGGTTCTTTAGATCTCTTTTTTGATTTTACTTTATGAAAATAGGGTAAAATACACACAGCATAAAACTTGTCACCTTGACCATCTGAGGCACGCCGTTTGGTGGCACTAAGTACATTGGCACATCATGCCCCCCTCGCCACCGTCAATCTCCAGTCCAGACCCGCCCTTATTTAATGTCCTTTATGCGAACACACGTGTCTGCTGTGGCTGCCGGGCTGTGGGCTCCTGAAGGACCGCCGGACACGCGGGAGAAACTCAAACGCATGCTGGCTCACTGAAGAGGCGAAGGCTCTCAGCACCAACATCCCCATTCTGCTTGTAAAGAAGCAGAGGCTGAAAAGACTCATGTTGTCACCGAGGGTCCCAGGGCTCATGAGCAGCAGGATCAGGGTCTCAGTCCAGAAGCCACGCTCCCTCTATGGCAGCTGCTCTACAGGCTTTCCTGAGCCTGATGGTCTAGAAACTTGAGAGGGACGTGGAGGGCCTCACGGCCCAACGGTCGTTGCAGAAGTCCTGGAAGCCTGTGCGGGCTCCTGGAGCTAGCCCGGACTCTCTGGGTGGCACCCCCGGCTCGGGTGGCAGCACACGGCAGGGCACCGAGTGCCACACCCCCTGCACGTTAACAGGAGAGCCTCGGGGCTCCTCAGAGAAAGCTGTGCTGGGGCGCACATGACAACAGCCTGGTCTGTGAGCCCCAACAGCCCCTGCAGAAGACACAGATGGACACTCCAGAGGTGGCAGTGTCAGAGAACACCGCTGGCAGCCACGGCAGGGGCAGTCACCGTCCCCCTTCCGCCTGAGACGCGCGAACACGCGTTACCCACAGACACAGAGGAGTCTCTTCTGAATTGTTTTCGAAGCACCCAGGCCTTCGCCCTTTCATTCCACACTCTCGCTGTGCCCTGCCCAGCCCGGGGTTCAGGGGAGGACCAGGAACACCTCCCCTAGTTCCGTCTGTAGGGGGCAGAACTCTGGCGGCTTCCACCCGGCCCCTGTGCTCCGCACAGCACCCTCCCTGGACGGGCCTGCAGCGTCCATACTGAAATAAGCCCAAATCTCAGAGTAACTTCAACCCAAACACCTCGAGCCCAGGATGGGAGGACAGTACGGGTTCAGCCAGATGAACTCCTTCGAGGGGTCCCCAGGGGCTTGCCGGTCGAGGCTCTGGGTGATACTGAGCAAGTTTCTCTCTGGCCTTTTACCCCCGATGTCAGCAGTTTCCCTTCACGTGAGCTTTACATTGGCAAAGTGCCACCTGGTGACCAAATGTGGAACTGCCACTGTGTCTGTATATTATCAATCATACATCCTAGATATTTTTTGATTTAATCTTTATTGTATTTTCCCCCACTACTATTCAGTCCTCTTGTAACTCCCTCCCCCCAGCAATCACCACACTGTTGTCCATGTCCATGAGTCCTTGCTCCTTTCTGCTCAATCCCTCCACCCCCAACCTCCCCTATCCTAGATATTTTTAAGCCATTCTAATTCCAATTATTTTGTTAAACTAGCCATACAAATGCACTCACAAACAACTTTGTTGTAGAAAATACGGTCACAATGAATACAAGACAGTAGGATATCTTGTTTCAATTGTAGTTTAGGGGGCAATTCCCATTAAGTCTATAAAAAGGATGATAATCCACTCAAAAAATAAATCACTAAAAAGTTATTTTGCCTGGCTGGTGTGGCTCAGTGGATTGAGCGCTGGCCTGAGAACCAAAGAGTTGCCGGTTCGACTCCTAGTCAGGGCACATGCCTGGGTTGCGGGCCAGGTCCCCAATAGGGGGCACACAAGAAGCAACCACACATTGATGTTTCTCTCCCTCTCTTTCTCCTTCCTTCCCTTCCCCTCTCTCTAAAAATAAATAAAAATATTTTTAAAAAGAAATCTTTTTAAAAAAGGGTTTTTTTCCAAGTATATAATTTGCTAACATCCGCTACGTGTTTCAGGCCCGATCGCATGCCTCTCACACCCCCGATCTGGCCCCCAGGAGCCCCTTCAAGGGGAGCCATGTCCTGAGCGCCCCCTATCACTCTCTGAGCGCCCCCTTGCTGTCGGGCACCACAGGAGTCCCAGCTTCACCTTGGGTTTCTCCTGTCCTGTCCCTGGAAGTGACTGTGTCTCGTCTCAAGGAGCCCTGGCTCCTTCTCGGAGAAGTCGGCCCCGGACCGTCCTGCGTTCACTAGTCTGTGCTGAACACGTGGCCGTGTCCAGGGTTCACCTTTAGAAACCATGATGCATGAACATTTCTTCGAAGGAATTTTAATTTAATTGGGGGCGGGGGTTAAAACAAATTAACATGCACCAATGCAGTTTTTACTTGGAAAAATAGAAAGCCCCAAATGCCAAAAATCTGCTTCCAAAGAGAAAGAAAATTATTTTAGACAATCTGTAATTTAAATAGAAAGGCACTCATTTTATGTATCCGCAGACGTGTAACATTTGTGCCAAAGAATCAAGGGATAGTTCCTAGGGAGAGTGAGATCTGGGTCATGTGAATAACTCATTTACGATACTACGTAAACCCTTTCTTTTATAGATTTTAGGGGTTTTATATTTAAATTTCAGTTCCCTTTTATTTGGCGCCTGGTTATTTTCTCAGCTTTCTCTACTTCCTCTCTTCTCAGAAACACAGTGTGTCCAAGACTTGCCGGTGGATATTTTTAGACTGGCGATGCTTTAGAACATTTTCTTAGATCAGTGTTGGGGGAGAACAGTTTAGTCTCCGCCTGAAGGCGGCAAATGCAGGCAAATCTGCCTCTTCCACCAGCTGCGGCCCCAAGGCCGACAGCATCACGCCGGCTGCGGGCCAGAACGTCAGTGAGCTGTATTTACAACAGAAAAACCCCCTTTTGCTCATTTTCCATCCAGTCCTCGTGGGGAGTTAATCACCGGAGCAGAAAGGTGATCGCAGAGCTGACAAGACACAAGACATTCTTCCCACTCGAAGCAAAGATGTCAGGGAGACCCCAAGAGGGTGTCACGAGGTGACCTTCACACAAAGATGCTCTGTGTCCAGGTTCGGTCACCAAAGGTTTCGACCGGGAAGGCGGCCTATGTACAGTCTGTTAACAACTCTGCTGGGTCCCCTGGACCCGTGGTACATAGGACCAATGGCCTGGCTATGTGACATCACATCTAATGTGGACCCTTTCCAAAACGTTTAAATCCCCAGCACGAGTATGCCCGACTCACCCATTCCCTCTGTTCACCTCAACTGGCGATAAAAAAAGAGCAACCAGTCCATTGCAGAATAAAGCGCCCGTCATCAAATCGCACGGCTCTCCGCCCACGACCACAGCCGACCCACTGCGCCCCCCTCCTCACAGTTCGGGTACAGGGGACAACAAGACCTGGCAGCCCGCTGGGCACCGCTGACACCAAGCGCACCCTTGGGGCCCAGCACACTGTTTTCGTGACAAACGCAACCTACTGGGCCTGGGGGTCCCTCACTGAGTGGGGGGCCTCTCAGCAGGACAAAACACCCCCCAGTCACACTGTACTGCTACAGTAAAGGTACCAGCCTCGAAACAAGCTGTGTTTAGATACAAAGGGTTTTGCCCACCACCAGCTAAGTTTAAGGAGAGTTAAAAGGGAAAAAGAAGGGGAAACAGCCATCTTTTCCCTCCAGCAAGTCAGTAAACACGGCAGGCAGAGGGGTCCCCCCTTTCAGATGAGCACCCCATCCCGGACGCCCAGCCTCGGGCTTGCATCTGCTTCGAGGCTCGTCCCCTGGCTCACGCATAAGAATGCACCTGTATGAAAGATTTTCAGATGCCTGATACTGTGTGTAGAGAATTTGCCCAGAGAGGTAAGAGCCATCTCGGTCAAAATGGACATTTTTTTTTAAAGATTTTATTTACTAATTTTTGGTGAGAGGACAAGGGAGAGAGAAAGAGAGGGAGAGAAACGTCAATGTGTGATTGCCTCTCATGTGCCCCTCACTGGGGACCTGGTCTGCAACCCAGGCATGTGCCCTGACTGGGAATCAAACCGGCAGCCCCTTGGTTTCTAGGCTGGTGCTCAATCCACTAAGCCACACCAGCCAGGGCTCAAAATAAGACATTTTAAAATATGCGACATGTACTGTTCCAAAGAGGCATAATATAACTATTACGTTCCAGACAGCGAATCTCAGAGACAAAAGTCAAATACCCGCTATATGTCGTGTTCGGAGGCCAGCTGCAAGGCTGACTTATGTCACTGGCAGCTCTCTTGCCCTGGGTTCCATCTCCAACCCTTCCTTGGCCTCCTCCCCAAGATCTCTGCCTCCCTCCACGTCTGTCACGGACGGCCTGTCCATCCATCCTCGTAAATCACCCTTCCTGAGCCACATCCTCCAACTTCCCTGTTCTCAGCAGCTGCCCCTGAATGGCTCCTTCTTTTTACTGATTTCCTGCCTGCGACAGAGACCCTGGGCTTCTGGTCATCTTTCGGGGCTTGTCAGAGGTGATCCCAGGTCATCCAGGACAAACAGGTGTCTGAGCATTAACTGTCAGCTCTCTGAGACTAAAAATAGCCAAGTGCCAAGTTTAAACACGGTGCAAAGCAAAGACGGTGCAGCAGCAGATAGTAATTCCCCAGGATGCATACTCGGTCGGATCCCCTAACATTGATGGTCTGGCTCCTGGCCCTGCAATCTTAGCCTAGTCATTGTGGCTCAGGGGATTGAGCATGGCCTGCAAACCAAAGGGTCGCTGGTTCGAATCCTAGTCAGGGCACGTGCCTGGGTTGCCAGTCAGGTCCCCAGCAGGGGGCACATGAGAGGCAACCACACATTCCTTATCTTTCTCCCGTCTCCTCTCTCTAAATCATCTGTCTGTCGAGAAAGTGGTCAAGGTCACCATCAGCAGTCACAACACAAGCTGTTACATACGTAACGTGACGCCACAGGCAGGGCACTGTCCTCTGTGTTCCTTCCACCTCTGCGTTCATCCCATCCCTGCTCTCCTCACGAGGAAACGGCAGAAAACCCAAACTGAGGGAAGCTCTGCCAGATACACAACCGGCCCATCTCAAAACTGTCAGGGCCCTGAAAAATAGGGAAACCCGGGAAACTGTCACGGGCCATGAAGGGGGTGCAGGAGGCGGAACAAAGGTAACCAGGGATCCTGGATGAGATCCTGGAACTAAACAGTGACAACAGTGGGAAAACCGGTGCCGTCCCAGTAAGGTCAGCGGTTTCTCGAAGCACAACGCACCCCGGCGAGTTTTCAGTGTGGATAGTGTGCCGTGGTGGTGGAAGGTGTTAATGTGAGAGGAAGCTGGGTGGAGGGTGTGTGGGAATCCTCTACTGCCTTTGCAATCCTTCTGCAAGGGGCACACAGGTTTTGGAAAAATAAGTTCAGCCAGACAGATGCTGCGACGGACCGGCCAGCAGAGGACCTCCGAGGGGAAGGTGTCGGTCTTGGCTCTGGTGTGACTGCAGACAGGTGGTCGGGCCCTAACAAGGCTCCGCCTCCCTCCCCCGTGCAACGTGCTCAGCAACAGCCACCTCAGCACCGGGGAGGTGAAAGGCTGCGTCAGTCTAGGTCCAGCCAGGAAGACAGAAACCACACCAGTTGTTTTCATGGAGAGACTTTAACATAAGGGACTAATTAAACACGTATGGGAAGACTGAAACACCACAAGGTGACACAGGGCTGACAGAAGGTAACAGCAGGGGTTATCAGATCCTAGAGACCCCCCTGAAGCTGGGACTCAAACCTCCAGCCCGCGACCACCTGGCGCCCCCTGTTGGCAGAGTCTGGCAGGGAGCTGCAGGCTGTGGAGAAATGCGGCCACTGCAGGCGCGGCCACTGCAGGCACAGCCTCAGCTGCATGGGGAGCCCAAGTTCAGAGGGCGCTTTGGGGCAGGCAGACACCAGCTTCAATGTTAACTGTGAAAGAATTCGAGTGTAAGTGTCAGCCACTGGTACTCGTTTCTATCACAGCAGCCATTAAGTTCCGAGGCTAACTGCCTGCTCCTCCCCTCTTTCTTTTAAAACCATGTTACAGCGTGGATCAGTGCAGGAGATGGGCCTCCGGTGCTCACGGCAGTTAGGGTTAATAAATGGGAAATACAGCTAGGCCCCCTGTTCGATTCTGTAACTGCAGCACCTTCACTGCGGAGCTCAAGCATCGGGGATGCCTTCCAGAGATGAGGCCTGCGTCTGACCCATTTCTGTATAAATCGGGGCTACGTTTCTGGTGACGCGCGTGGCAAGGCGGTTTTGGGGAATGACAGAGCGTGCCGCTCACTCGTGGCCCACCGGGAAGCTACCTGACCCACGGGTCTTTAGCTTCTACAGGCTTTTGCAGGACAGTTTCACTACAAGTGAGGGCCACGTGCATGTCTTTAAAAGCTGAAAAGTTAACCAAATTTTTCTTTGAAATGCAATACCACTAAGTACAGTTTCCCGTAAGTGGGGCGCGCAACAGGAAACAGAGACGAGCGTGTGCGCCCCAGGTTTCAGGATGTTTCAGAGGCATTTCGAGGAAATTCCTCCGGCACTGGCCTGGTTCACCGGTGAACGCCACAGAGGCCTCTGTGCTCCAGTTTGTGAAGAAACACAGTTCGACGACAAACCAAAAGTTCAAGTGTTCAGTGGCGTTTTCCAGGTCAGCGGAACTGACACCTCAAAGTTCCTTTCTCCGAGCTTCTGTGAGACCATCTACACTTCACTTGCTTCTCCCCCTGTGTGTGTCTGATCTTCCCACGAGATTGTGAGTTTGAGGGCACATCCACGTGACAGCCGCCTTTGTGCGACCCGGCGTGACGAGGCCGGCGTGGCAGAAGGCGGGGGGCGGGGGGCCAGGGTCGCAGGACCAATGGGCGGATGAGCTCCTCGGATGAGTACAGCGTGCGCCTGCGGTGACCCTCCGAATCTTGAGCGTTTGTTTGTCCCTCAGACTACGTGACGGGCTGGCACAATTAAGGCTCACAAAATACCTGGACGACAGACTGCCGTGGGTTCTCCAGTCACGCGTTTGAGGAGCGGGGACCCTCTGGCCCCACCAGGGAGCTGTGGGCAAGCCTGGAGAGGGAATAGGAAGAGACTTAACAAAACTGGTGTGAGGGCAGGCGCTGGAAGACCCAGGCCTCGGCCTCCTCAGCTGCACAGTGGAATCTGCAGCCCTGGCCTACCTCGCAGGGTGATCAAGGGCAAACAGAAAATGTTCGCACAGCCGTACAGACTGTGCGAATACAGGCAGTCGCCAGTGGTATGCTTACTGCTGGTGATACCACCTTCTTTACAGAGTTCTCCCTGAATGCAGCTCTGCATCCTCGGGGGAAAGAATGTGAAATAGCAGCACGCAGACGGGCGGCTCTCATCCGTGAGTACCAGAGCACTCGGCGTAAACACAGCTGTGGCCCAGCGGGACTCCTGCGGGTCCCGCCCCCCCTACGCACGCTCTACTGGAATTTTTTTAACTTCCCCGTTTTTCTTAAAGTATATTTTATTGATTATGCTATTACAGTTGTCCATTTTTCCCCTTTGCCCCGCTCTGCCCAGTACCTCCCTTCCTTCGGCAATCCCCCCTTAGTTCGTGTGCGTGGATCATGCGTAGAAGTTCTTTGGCTTCTCCATTTGCTGTGCTATTCTTAACCTCCCCCTGTCTATTTTGTGCCTACCATTTATGCTTCCTAATCCCCCCCTCTTTCCCCCCATTTCCCCCCTCCCCCTCCCCGCTGATAACCCTCCATGTGATCTCCATTTCTGTGACTCTGTTCCCGTTCTAGTTTGCTTAGTGTGTTTCTGTTTTTGTTTTTGGAAGTTAACCTCTTGGGCACAGCAGCCTCCCACGGAGACCCATAAAGCCTCAGCTCAGTGACGGAAGGCTCTCAGAGAGGCCCGATCTGCGGAGGACACTGCTCGAGGAAAACGGGAGTGAAGCGACGTCTGTAGCCTCCTGTCTGCTGTGAGCCTGGTGGTCTAACTCGCAGACACAGACGGGCCTGCAGTGGAGAGAAAGACCAGGTCTGGGGGGGCCGTGTCCATCCTGAGGGGGCGCCCTGTGCACTGCTGGCTGGGGTGGCAGATCCACTCCTCTGGCTGAGGGCCACCAAGCACCGTCACGCTGGCCTGCCAGCCCCACCGCCACATGCGTACAGTGCCTGGGCCTTTCAGTAGCACATGTACCCACAGGGGCTCCCGGGGCTCTGTGGCATGTCTGTGGTCCACCCCTTCCTCCCAAGAAACGTTCTTGTTCTTTTTTTCTTAAAGTCAGATACATATCGAGGTATAACTTACAGCCAGTAGAGTTCGCTCTTTTTAGCCTTCAGTTCCATGAATTCTGATGAACACAAATAGCTACAGAACCAACATCAGAATCAAGGTACAGGGCGTCTCCATCACCCCCAGCATTTCTCTGTGCCCTCTGTAGTCGCCCCCCGACACCCCCCGTCCCTGGTGACTCCTGACCAGCTTCCTGCCCTCTGGTTCTGCCCTCCCCAGAACGACAAGACCCGTCACAGTCTCCACAGTGCTTAAATGAAACAGCCAAGGGCCTCCTCGGCTCACACAGGCCACCGCACGCCCAGCCGCCCCCCGAGCTTCTGTGCACGTTGGGAGGAGCAGAGAACCCAAGGTGCGAGGGCTGCGAAGGGCGGCACAAGTCCCCGCAGCTAGGGGTGACTCTGCCAGCTGTGCCCGACACAGGACATGTCCCAGGGAGGCATGAAGCTGGGTCTTTCCATCCACAAAGACCTGTTTTGTTTTGTTTTGTTTTATTCATTCATGTATTTATTTATTTTAAGTGGAATTTATTGGGGTGACATGGGTTAATAAAATTATATAGGTTTCAGGGGGACCGTTCTATAACATATCACCTGTATACTGTATTGTGTGTTCATCTCCCCAAGTCAAGCCTCCTCCCGTCACCACCGAAGCCCCCTCCACCGTCTCCTACCTCCCGCCAGCCCCGAAGACCTCCTGTTTTCAATCGTGCCTTTAGAAACACCCCACTTCCCTCTCCCGTGGCGGCACTGTACTAGACACAGCCAGACTGCCTTCCAGTTTTGGGGAAAGTTCGGTGTTAAAAGAAAACATGAATTACTGTGGCTAGGACTGACGACAGGTTCATAAGAAAATTCTGCTAAACTAAAAAGCTTGAGTTCAATAGAATGTTCTCCCTCCTGTCAGGTCGGGCTTGACCTCACACTGGGCTATCCCGTGCCCAGCAAAATACTGAAGCTTCGCTGAATTCTCCAGGAATCCCTCAAGCGCCCCCTGCACAGCCCAGGCGACTCCGGACGCGCGGACACGCAGTTCGGCACCACTCGCGTCCTGAGCGCGGGGATGGCAGCCAGTTTCTAGCACGACGCGAATCGCCTTGCAGTCATTTCGAAAAAGAATTTTAAGTGTTTCCAGAAGGAAAACTCTCATACCGGCAATTTCAAAGCCTTAAAGCCCAGCAGTGCCCCTCCTAGGTGGACCCTAACAGGCATGCACACATGTGCTCAACCACATACATGTAACAGACTGGTCACGGCAGCGCTCTCGGCGACGGCGAGAATGCTCCAAACGACAGAAGCCAATGCCACACACAGTGGGACAGACCGCGGAGCACACACCCGGGGACAGACACCCGACGGGCATGAACGAAGGGCCGCCGCGTGCAAGGAGATGAACGTGCTCGTGGTCACCTCGGGTCAGAGGTAGTGACGGGAGGGGGGTCTGAGGGGAGCTTCTGGGGGGCTGGCCGTGGGCTGTGTCTCGATCTGGATGCTGGTCCCTGAGGTGTGTCCACTTTGTCAGAATCAGCTACACATGTGTGACTTGCTGACTTTCAGTGTATCTGTTATAGTTCAATGAACGATTTTTTAAAAGGACAAGCCAGCCCCATGTAAGTGAATCTAGAATGATCTCCAGGACACATTGTTGGAGTAACAAGCACAGGCAGAAGCGTGTACGGGGTATGCAGCAACGTGTGGGCTACCCCCCACCCCCGCCAACCCCCCACTGCTGACCATGCTGGCCACACACAGCCCGTGGCGGCTCCTTCTCGGTGGCTCCCTCTCGGGAATGAGGAACCAGAGCCACCCGGTCTGTGCCAGGGGCTGACTCCTGCTGCTTCATACCGCCGCCGGACAGCCGGCAGCCAGTGACTCACTGACGGGGTGCACCGCAGGCTGGCCCCTCACCTCAAGATGGGGTGACTCTGTACAAGCTGTACACCCCAAAGCTCTCCCCAGGGGCCAGGTTGATGTGTCTGGGCTAAGACCAGGCTGTTGCTTAGTGCTGCCCCCACCCCCGTCTGACTCCCGCACCCCCGCCTCCCGGCATTGCCCCGCTGCAGGGCGCTTTCGCGGAGCTCTGCAGCCCTGGCATGCTTCCCGAGAGGCCGACCCAAAGCCGCTGGTGCCAGAAGTGGTCTAAGGAAGCGAGTGGAATGTGGGGAGCAGATGGTCCACCAGCCAGAGGGCAGTGAGGACCACCCCTGGGTGTGGTCCCTGGCGTGCTGCAGTAGTGTGACATGGGGCAGGTGCACTGTCCCTGGTACAGGAGGCCTGGGAGCAAGGGTCACACTCAGGACTGGAATGGGGCGGCTGTTATTAAAAGTTCATCGAAAATGGCCCTGGCTGGTGTGGCTCAGTGGATTGAGTGCTGGCCTGTGAACTAAAGGTCTCAGGTTCAATTCCCAGTCAGGGCACGTGCCTGGGTTGCAGGTCACGTCCCCAGCTGGGGGCGTGTGTGAGAGACAACCCAATGATTTTCTCTCTTTTGCTGTGCCTTCCCTTCTCTCTAAAAGTAAATAAAATCTTTAAAAAGAAAAAAGTTTGTTGAAAATGGAAAAAGAGAGTCCCAGATGTGGCTACCAACCATTTAAAGCCAGGAGGACCCGGCCAACCGCCCCTGGGAGCACTTACTGAAAGGAGCGGCAGAACTACAACTCTCAGTCCCGCAAGTCTCCGAAGCCAAAGTCGGGGGAAGCAGGGATGGGGACGGAGTGAACGCTGAGGCTGGAGATGGGGTGTCTGTGAGATTACCCAGGAACCACAAACCCAGAGTCCCTGGCCCTGCAAGGTGGGCGACCCCCCTCCCTGCAAGACAGAGGGACCCCCTGCTCGAAGACTGTGCCGCCGTCTCAGACACATGTGCTTACAAGGCAGCACCCTCCAGAGGCCCTGCCCCCATCTTCCCTCCTGGCCACCAGACCAAACTTGGGGTGGAATCTCTGCATCGCTCCCCGGGGGCCTGCCGGGCCTGCCCAGAGAGGAGGGGGTATCACAACAGCCAGAGCGCCGCGGGCCCAGGCCGACACACCACTGCCAGGGACGGGCAGCGTGTGCGGGGTGGGTCCTGAGGGGGCTGGCCAAGGGGTGTGGAAGCTGAAGGAGAAAGAGCCGGTTGCTGTGGAGACATCCTCTTGTGACACAGAATGAACACCGGGACAAGGGCGCTGGGTCTAGCACATGCTGGCGGAGGGGGCCTCTTGGGAGCTTGGAAAAGCCAGGGACCACACACTACCTGTCCCCAGAACCCGCACAGAAGTCTCTGGAGGAAAAGACCAGCAGGCTTACAGGAGCAGGCGTGGCTCGGCCGCGGGCCACAGGAAAGCCCAGTAGCTGGGCGAGTCCTTTGGGGGGGCGCCTGAGGCCTCTGGTGACCAGAGCCTGGGCACTGCTGCTTACCTGGCTGCCAGCACAGCACTGCCTGGAGGACCAGGACGCCCTCTTCATCCCTCCTGCTCCCCACGAGCAGACTTCTTGGGCCTCGTTCAGACAGCTGGTGCTCCATTATCTGTCCTCACACCCTCCCGTCCGTCTTTCCACGCTGGAGTTGGTCTGAGTGATCTTTCAAACTGTGTGTTACATGGCTGCCAGTTTCAAACCCAGCAGCGGGTCCCTCGCCTACAGGTTGAAAGCCCTCGTCCAGGCCTGGCTCCACAGCCTCACCTCTCGCTGCGTCCCCCATGGCCCCCCTCTGGACCCTCCAACCTGCTCCAGTCTCCAGGTTATAGAACTCCTTCCTTAGGGCAGGGATTGCCTTTTATCTGTCTCCACATCTCTAGTGTTTAGCATTAGCCTGGAGTATCACAGGTGCTCAATAAAATGAAGGAATGACTGAATGAGCCAATCAGTCAATGGTTTGTGTAATGGGAGGGGGAGATCAATGGTGGGCGTGGCCTAATGATGATGAAAGAACACGGTCTTTTCAACTCCAGCAGAAACTAAATTAAGGTAAGAACAAAGCAGAAACCATTTCCTCCTCCTCCTCCTCCTCCTCTACTTCCTTCTCCCAGGGCATAGTTTTATAATCCAAAATAGTTTTGAAATTTGTAAAGGGAGAAGGGAACCCGCTAGGCTAACAGCTAGTAAGAACCTGCTCCTGCTGCTCTTTCCTCTCCTGCCCAACTTCTTCCCCAGGGACTCTCTTTTCACATTGTTTCAGGTTACACTGCAACCCCTTCCTCTCCCTTTGATTCCTAAAACCACACCCTGAAGTCTGCGCTCCAGACAGATACACCACGATCCCCGCCTCAAAGCAATGCCGTAGGTCCACACACACTTTCTACTCACTAACCTCAACCAGCGCAGTGCCTGTAGCTAAAGAAAGGAGAGGAGCAAGCTCAGCTGATGCTTTCTGTATAAAATGAAAAAATAAAAAAAAAGATCTAAGCAGTAGTTTCTAATTATCTTCCTTAAGCTACTTAACTACAAAGGGAAAGACGGTCACTACCGAAATTCAGCCCCTGGTGGATTCTATCTCAATAAGGCTGTTATTTAACCAAGTAACAGCGCTGGGACCGGGGCACCGAGGACAGCGAGGGTGCTGGCATGCTCCATCTTGACCTGGGTGTGGTTACGAGGGTGTTCAGTTTCTTAAAATTGTAGATATATGGTTTATGTACTTACAGGTAAATATTTTGTAATTCCACAGTAAAAAGAGAAAAAACAACAAGGAAAATTAAAAGCAAAATAAAAACACAAATGAACTCAAAGCAGTTGTTTCTTGTTTTCAAAAAAGAAAGTTAAACAGGAGGGGACGGTTCATCTCTTGGAGCAGGCCTTCTCGTCCCGGGGCAGGGGCTGGGGGGCTGTGCTCTGAGGTGTAGCTTCACCAGCCTCTGTCCCATGGCTGGCGGGCCCCCGGGGACCCCTGTCCCTCTGGCGGGCCACTGGCTGCAGACACGCAACTCCATGAAACCGGGGTCTCAGGGTAGAGAACCCTCGGAACAGGAGCCACATAAAAACCCCCTGTGCACGGCCGGGCGGCAAACGCTCACACCCAGCTAGTTTTCACGGTTGTCTTTTTCAGGCTGTAACTGTTTCCCAAAGCTGTGGCTAACTTTACAACCACTGTGGGTCTCCTGTGTTATGCTCTTATCTACCAAATGAACAAAATCCATCCCACTCCCCACACACAGGTCACCAGTGTTTCCATGCTATCTCCGGAATCAAGACACAGTTGAAACTAACTCTTGAGTAAAACCTACAACTTGGCTATTTGGAAAAATGACTGTGATGTTATCTCCATACTGCAAAAACAGTCTTGGTTTACATATTTGGTATGTATTCCCTAAGTGGACCGAAGCAACTTTTCCTAGAAGAAAGCATTTGAAATACTTTCGTCTTCTTAATAAGGATAAAAAGTAACCTAGATGGAATAAGGGTGTTTATTTTAATTTTTAAAAATATGTTTATTGATTTTAGAGAGAGGAAGGGAGACAGAGAGAGCGAAACATCGATTGGTTGCCCCCCTACGTGCACCCCAACCGGGGATCAAACCCACAACCCAGATTTGTGCCCTGACTGGGAATCGAACCCCCAACCTCTTGGTGTATGGGGGTGATGCTCCAACCTACTGAACCACCCAGCCAGGGCAGAGTAGGTTTTTTTGTTAGAAACACAAATCAAGCTAAATTTCAAAATTGAAGAGGTAAAACAATTTCATTATGTAATTTTCTAAAACTGAACAATCATTTCTTCCTTATCCCCGGACCAGTGAGCGTGTATGCCTCAAAAACCAGTGTGACTGACACCCATGTTCCCAGCAGCATCGTTCACAACAGCCGAGTGTTCGTCGGTAGGTGAACAGATCAACAGAAAAGGTGGTCGGTCCATCCATACAACAGAATATCAGCCTTAAAAAGGAAGGCAATCCTGCCCTGGCCAGGTAGCTCAGTCGGGTAGAGCATTATCCAGATACACCGAGGTTGTGGGTTTGATCCCTGGTCAGGGCATGTACACGAATCGACCAATGAATGCATCAATAAATGCAACAACAAATCGGTCTCTTTATCTCTCTCCCCCCTTCCTCTTGCATTAAAAATCAATAAATAATTTTAAAAATTATTTTTAAAAAAGGGAGGGAATCCTGACTCGTGCTATAACAGGAATGAACTTGAGGACACTATGCTAAGTGAGAGAGCCACAGACAGACCGACCAAGACCGGGGACTCACGTGAGGTGCCCAGACTGACACTCACAGGGACAGGAGGCAGGGGGGCGGTCGCTGGGGCGGGGAGAGGAAAAGGGGGAACGGATGTCCAATGGGTACGCGACCCTTTTACAGGATGGAAGGAGCTCTGGACGCTGGGTGCACAGCAATGCGGACGCACTGAACACCACGGACGTTCACTTAAAGTGGCTAAGAGGTCTCGTTTCAGGTGACGTGTATTTTCTCACAAAGAAAAAAACAACCTGAAGGTAAAACGTTGAGAAGATCACTTACTGAACCAAGCAGGGAAGTCAGTCTGGGGGAGCCTGCAAGCAGGGAAGTCAGTCTGGGGGAGCCTGCAAGCAGGGAGATATGTGTAATAAAAACGCTGTTTTAAAACCCTTGAGTAGAAGGTCTGCAAGCCCCAAACCACCTAGAAAGCAGGCATTCTCCTCCCCTGCTCAGCTCTTCCGTTGTCTGGGTTCCCTTTCGCTCTCGGCTTGCCCTGCAGCGGGCACAGGCGCTCGGAATCCAGTGTTCCAGGAGGACGAGGCGCCTCGCTCTGCTCCTCTGCTGCTCACTCTGACTTCCCGTCCTGCTCCACAGGCCCCACCCACTTCCCACCCGTACCCAGCGGGCCACACCCTTCCTGCCGGTCACTGAAAAAATTACACCTGTTATTTTAGGAACTACCTTCCTTTTCCTACATCTATATATTCTCCTAGACCTCCTTCCTTCCTCTGCTCGGCAGCTGTCCCTTCTCTATATTTTAAGAAAATTTAAATGCTTTTAATTAAAAAATGAAAAAGTGTCCAGTGAGGAAAACTCAAACAACATAGAGAAGACTATGCCGATGGACCCCGAGAGTTACCAGTGTATGTCCTTCTATGCAGCCATCAGTACAAATGTGTCTACGTGCACAGAAGCTGTTGCCCATGGCTACTTCTCTCACATGTGAACTTGGACTCTACACATAGCAACTCGCTTTCTCCCATGAGCGATGTGGCTGCGGGCACATTAGCGACGCAGGGGATATAGACCTAGCTCCTTTTTGGCTGCACACCGGTTCACAGGTGGATTTACTGTAGGAGAGGGAGGACTCAAAACAACAGATTTACAACAAATTATGTATTTATTCCTACAGGTTTAAACTTCAGTCACCATCAAGGTGCACTCCATTTGACGCAATACACCTGTCGAGAAGGTTTTTCCACGGCTCAAAACAGTTTTTGAACTTGTCAATGTTGATGCCTTTTAGGGCTTCTGTTGTTTTTTGGTTTCACCTCTTCCACATCAGCAAAACATTTCCCTTTGAGGAATTTTTTCATCCAGAGAAACAAAAACAAGTCACTTGGGGTGAGATTGGGTGAACAGGGAGGGCGGGGCATGGGAGTCGTGCTATTTTTGGTCAAAAACTGCTGAACACTCAGCGTGGTGTGGGCAGGTGCGCTCGTAAATCACCCATCATGAAATGGGCAAACGTGTTCAGAGAGTCTTCAAAATAAATTCACTGAGGCCGATGCAGCCTCTCACAACAACGCCAGCTGGTGCACTGATGCAGATGGGTTCCCAGAACACTCACCTACTGGGGGAAAGGCTGCACCACAAGGAGCCCACCTCCAGGAGATAATTCTGGCTTGTTTTTTGTTGGTTCCTGCCTCGTAATTTATTGAACAGTTCCTACCTGATGTGTGGAGAGCCCACACAATCCTAAATTCACTAAACCTCTAAATAACAGAGATTTTAGCAGCAATTCACTTATAAAATAAGATCAAACACAATAAAGAAGCAAAAAAGCAGCCCCAGCTCCCCCACCAGCCAGGACAGGGAGGGGTGGCCTCTCTTAACATTTGATGGCTGTGATGTCCGCACAGGATGACCTCAGCCCCCACACGGGGGCCGCAGCACAGACACCTGCAGAAGCCCCGTTCGCCACTTAAAAACCAGCGAGCCTTCTCTGCACCCAGAACCATCAGCAGCTGCAGAAACCACCGCCCTGAAAGGCTGGCACGTCTCACTAATGCTGCTCCAGGCTTCTCGCCACGCAGCAACATCAAGGCTCTTTGCAAGCAGGACGCTCCTCTAAAGGCAGGGCTCCCCTCACTGTGCAGCTGGGTGATTTGAGAGCCTGAGCGATAGACTTGCCAAGGTTGCAAAGAGTTTAATGCTAACATGCAAAAAACCCTTGAAGTCTTGGTTCCAACCTCTCTTCGCCCAGGCTGCTGGGCGGAAGGACGAAGCCAGCCCACTTGCTATCGCGGCACCATATGCTGAGCTGGCCTATGACCTTGTTAAACATAGCTGCCATTGTACTCCTCGGGGCTGATGTCCCCGGGACTGGAAATTACTGGAAAGCAAGAACAGAACTGACCGCTCCCGACAGCCACAGGCAGAAGATAACATTGGAACAAACTGCAGCCTCCTGTCCCCACGCCCCAGCAGCCCAGGGGCCACACCACAGCACCCCACCCTTTTCTAATCCAATTGTAACCCAATAAAAGCCCAAAGCCCCCACCTTGCCCCTCATTGCTGGTGCATCTCTCCCCACCGTGCCCCTCAACTTTCTTGGAGAGGGAATAAAAACTTGACTCTACACTTTCCTCTCTTTGTGAATTCTCTCACAGCTGGAGTCACTGACCACCCTAACCCTGGGCCCACAGACACTCTAGTTCTTAAAATCTGACCTTGAGACTTGATGATAAATTTGACTTCCACGGATTCTCCTAAGTGGGAGCTCCAGGAAAAACTACAGGCGGACTGATGCCCCATCACACGATGCTCTTTTCAAAGTCTGACCACTAAGAAATGCCAGGGAGGACCGCAAGTCCCAGAAGCCAGAACGTCTACGGCACTTCTGGTTTACAGCACAATTTATTTCCACCCCATCTTCATCCCCTCTGGGAAGAGGAGCTGCTCTTGCCTCGCACTGCTGGGTGGCTTTAAAAGGCTGTTTTCTTTCCTGTGCAACCTGACACGGGAGCGCTGGCTGAGCGGGAGGTGAGTTAGGAGAGAGTAGTCAGTGCTTCAGAACTCAAGCCGCCCACTCTGCAATCACTGGGCCTTCCGCTGACCAAGCGTGACATGCAGGGATGGCAAAGCCGGGGCGCAGGGCAGCAGATGGAATTACACACCGCGAGAATGCTCTCAAGAAACACTCCAAGAGAACACATGGTCGCCACTCAGTCTACTTTTAGACATCGCTCCACGTCTCCCCAGGTGCACTGTGTGCCCACTCAGGCCCACGGACCAGAAGCGGGCAGAGCTCCCGGGCCGCCAGGCCTGTGCGTAGCCGTGGATCTGGGCTGCTCTGCTGCTCCAGCCCTGGGGCGGGGTCTTCGTTCACATTCTTCAGGTCCCCAGTCCCTCACCTGTCACTCGGGAGCCTTCCTCAGTAGGGTGTGGGGAAAACGTGCCTGTAGTTTAGAACACCCAGGCCTGGCAAACAGTAAGCGTTTAATGAATGTTAACCATTATCATTACTAAATAACGTAGGGAAAGTACGCTCCATTCGTTCTGTACACTCTAACTCGATCTGCCTACACGGCAGTGCCTGATTTGCTTCTCTCCTTTTTTTAACTTTATTTTTCAATTGCGGTTGACATTCGGGATTATTTTGTGTTGGTCTCAGGTGTACAGCACAGTGGTGAGACGATCATCTACTTTATGAAACGACGCCCCGATATCTCCGGGAGCCGCCTGGCCCTGCACGCGGGTATTAATCACACCGGTACTGGCTGTATTCCCTAAGCTGCACTTCACGTGGCCCCCCGCCCCCCGACTGTTTCCTATTTGCTGTCTTAACGTGACATTTTGATGTCTTTGGAAAAAACATCTGCTCTGTACACCGTGAAGCACACTGAATGATGACTACATGGAAATAATGGCAGAAAGGCCCACGTCAGCGCTCCCTGGGTGGGGGAAAAGACTCCAACTTCAGGTGTGGGCCCTCGCCTGCACTTCGGAAAGAGCCCAGTCGCCCCGGGCTCCCGGAGAGGCCAGAGCACCGCGATGGAACTCTGGGAAGTGTGCTGGCCAGCAGAAGCCTCGAACTGAACCCAAACAAGCATGGACTCGTTTCAAAGTCATCTTTATGGCCTTTTGAAAAGGTCAGAAATGGAAAAACGAACCAACAAATGAAAAGCTGCTCTGGCACGAGACAAGGAAAGAGGAAGGAAGGAGCTGAGGTGAAGGGCAAGCCCACCTGAGAGGAGGGCTGTTTCCCACGCCTGAGCAGGCCTCGGTGAGTAAGAAAAATTCTTCCCCGGCTCAGTCGGGAGAAAAGGTTCTTTTTCCTCTAACTGCCAAGGGCGGCGAAGCAAAGTCAGAGTGGACATTTGATGAGTCTCAGCTGGCGTCACTTAATTGGAAGCCCAAAAAGCTTGGTATTTTGAAAAGTACTACTGGGCTAAGGATTGGAGGAGGAGCCAATCCAGACAGAGAGGAAGAAAACGATAAAGCCACCAACAGGAATGTTTTTAAATTACAGCTCAAGATGGAAGACCATCACTGACCAACCTTCCTGAAAAAAGTCTTTAACTTGCCTGCCTGTACGTCATCAATACTCCCCACAGCCTACCGGACAGAGCCAGAAACCTGTCCCAGTAACGAAGCCCCACCTATCTCTCCAATCCCCTTGGTGGGGGTGTCCACGCCCGCCAGACCGGCTTTCCTGTTCGCTCCAGGGAGGAACAAACCACGCCCATTTCAGCTGTGTACCCCCGCGCCTATCCCACAGTAGTTGCTCAGGAAATGTTTGCTGATTCAACAAAGACGCGACTGTGTTCAGGCCCGTATGCTGTGCCCCACTCCTGGAGAGCCCCTTCCCCAGCCCGCTGCTGGCTGCCTGCCACCTCTTCTCAGCACCGGTGACCAGGCAACCCGCCCTGGCCTTCACCTCTCCCGGCCCGAGTCACACAGACTCCCGTCAGACTCTCGTTGTTGCTGAAACACTCCTGTTCCTATGTTTTGTCTGCGCAACTGAACCGGGAGATTCTAGAGGAAGGTGGGATATTTTGAAGCAGTGAGAAGCAGCGGAAAGAAAGGTTATTGTTCTGTGGCCTGGCAGCCCTAGTTATGTGACTTCGGGACAATTCTGTATGAAACGCTTAGAACAGTGCCTGGCACGTGGCACGCACTTTGCAAGTCTAGCTCTTGCCGTTCCTCATCTCTCGGAACCTCAGTTCTCTCACGTTCAAAGTGGGATTAATAATAACTCCTCTAAAAAAATAAGTAAGCAAATAAATACAGAAGTAAATTAAACAAAATAAAGACAAGAAGTAATGTCTGAAGTCTCTAGAACCTTCCTTAGCCACTCAGTAGCTACATGGCAGCCATTATTACAAAGCTTCGTGCTGGGGGCAGAGAAAATGCTCCATAGAAGTTTGTGGAGTGAACCCTGGTGTGGCTCAGTGGATTGAGCACAGGCCGGCAAACCAAAGGGTCACAGGTTCAATTCCCAGTCAGGGTACATGCCTGGGTTGCAGGCCAGGTCCCCAGTCGGGGGCACAAGAGAGGCAACCACACATTGATGTTTCTCTCCATCTCTTCCCCTCTCTAAAAATAAGTAAATAAAATCTTTGTGGAGTGAGTTGAATGAACCGAGAGAGACACAGCCTAACATCAACTCGGATGTCATTATGTACAGGCTGGGAGGCAACAGTGAAAATAGTTCTTGACCTATGAAACCCACATTCTAAAGAGCAAGACAGAGAAGAAAAAGTTTCTATGGTATGAAGTGCTACAAAGAAGAAAAAACGCAGGGTGAGAGCAAGCTAGCGGGGCTGGGGCGGGGCTGCCTGCAGAGCTGGCACTGGGCAGAGGTCTGAACCCTGGGCAGAGCTGGCGTTGGGGAGCTGGCCTCTCCCTTCAGCAGACTCTGGTAGCCTTTTCACGGCTCAGCTTCAGGTGCCAGAGGCCCAGCTCTGTCAGAGAGGCGGCCACCTGCCTGCCAGGACCCAACTCAACTCAGACCAAGCTATAATCACTGCTGAGCCAGCAATGGTAGGAAGGAGGTGGCCACTTAGCCCCACGCGGAGGAAGTAAGCAGATCACAGCCATACCGCCACTGGTCTGTTCCCCAGGAAGTTCAGATCACTGTTCTCTCCAAACAGGTAGCCTTCGGGGTGAGTTGAGTCGAACTTCTCTCCTCCCATAATAAAGTGGCTGGCAAAGTAGCTTCCTGGAGAGGGAGAGACAGAAAGATCAGCCCCAGTCAAACTAAACCAAGCGAACCTGCCGGCTTGAAGAAATGTCAGCCCTTCGAACAAATAATTAGAGCACTTGCTAACCCCAGGAGAGCTTTCCTCTCCTGATTTGGGACGACAGCACAAAATAAGTGAGCGAAATCATAGCGGCAAGAACCGAAGATACCAAACATAAAATAGATCGCAGGTCTCCTCTTAACATTCTTTATTCCGTCTTTGCCGCGACCTACCTCTGACACCGTCAGCGGAAACACCAGAAGGCCCCACGATGCACATCAATGAACATACATATGTACTTTGTTCCTGACTTTCCCCTTAAACTTGAAGTGGTTATTCTCTGTCCTCCAGCTATTCCGGAACCTTGACCACAGAGATCAGCGTGCGCACACATTCCTTTGCCTGGTTCCCACAAGCCGGACGGTCCCCCCACACAAAGAAGGCTCACTGCCCCCGACACCAGGTGGGTACCCTCCGCAGCCCTCTCCAGCGAGGGCTCTTCATTTTTCATACGTGCTTCAAAATGACCGCTTAACGGGAGCATACGAACGTAAATAACACGGCCAGCGCTGACTGTCCTGGCAATTACCACATGGGCTACAGAGTCTGGCTGGACCACAGGTCAGCGCTCTGAAAGACAGGCACACCCGCACACCCTCCATCTCGAATTCCCTGACCGGGCCGAGCCAAGGGCCAGGGCTGCGGGACATCAGCGGTGATGGGCCCTTCTGCCCTACGCTGCAAAAACCAGACACCATCAGCAGTCAGGGGTCAGAACCCCAGGCAGCCTCCTCCAGACCCAGCCAGGCACTGTGCCAGCACACAGTGGCACTGACCGGTCACACGGGAGGCTCAGGTGACTCCGCAGAGTCCACCTGGGAATTCGTTCCAACCCTGCCCGTGAAGTGAAGGCCCTGCACCTGGACGTCTGCGTTCCCACTCTCCTGTGACGGGGTGGCCCCAAGCGCACGGCTCACACCGTAGTAAGCCTCATCCACGCTCCCAGGCACCCCAACTCTTGGATTAGAACAGAGAAATTATGAAATGACCACAGGCTTCTCGCTGGGTCGTGTCAGCCAGGATGCTGATTAAACTCCCCAAGTCAGTCCTAGCTTTTGTGGAAGGTTTGCAGCAAACTCTAAAAAGATCAGACGGGACGCTTTCAGCCCGTGAGGGAGCCACAGGAAGGAAGACGAGGACAATTCTAACGGAGAACCTGAACCAAATATTCAATTTCTGGATTCTCTACACACGGAGCTTGGGTCCAGAAACACTTTTTAGACAAAACAACATGGATGAAATCACTCGCCACACAGTGAGGCAATTCTTTAACTAAACAACAAGCAAGAAAAGATTCTCAGCCGTCAAGACCAGAGCGGTCCCTGAGGAGCCCCTGACGGTTACCCATCAAAACTTAAAAATGCAAAGGGTAGCCATCTGCCCGGAGGCGAGTGTGCAAGTCCTCATCAGGAGAGACTAATTCTCAATTATTTATGTCCAGCGCTTGCGGGCCCTACTTTCCAAGTGCATAATTTATACGGGGGGAGGAGCCTGGCTGCCTCCAGTAGAAACAGCCACCTCAAATCATCGAAGACACTTACAGTCGACCGTCAGTGAAATCTATTTTCTACACATTAGAAACAATGTCTTTATTACACGTTCGGTAAAATCAGAGGAGTTGGAGAGTGTGCCTTGCTGGGTGGCTTGCCCGAATCGTGAATAAAGAATGGTGCCAGCCAGGTTTGGGGCCTGGCGTTGCACAGGGTGAGGTCAGTGTGGGACACCCCGGGGTTCCAGCACCTGCGAGCAGTCGGGAGGGGGATGTGGGGACAGTGACACGCACAGATAAGCAGCTGACACGGTCCTAGCAAGAGAACAGCACTAGTGGCCAATGGGTTAAAGAAGGTGCCAGGGTTCTACTGGAAATGCCCCCCTTTTGCCATAATATTAAAAGGAATGATGGAGAACGTAGTGTTAGAGCTCACTGCAGTTTTGCCTTGCATCAGAAACCAAGAGCCCAAATAGATGAAGACCAGAAACTAGGGCCAACAATTCACAGATGCAACAAGGACTTTTCATTTCAGGAGAAGCATCAACGCCAAGTTCCTTTATAAAAAGCTGACCTCCCCGGTGCACTTAAAAGAATACCTCCTCAGTCAGAAGGAAAAATAAACTACACCAAAAGTTAGCCTTCTCCTTTCTTTGAAATGGACCCTCCAAAATCCTGCCCCCATGAGACCAGAGAAGGAGCAAACCCACCACCTGCAGCCCGGGTGAAGTTCTGGCCACCTGTCCCCGCCCAGAGACACCAGCCAGCGGGACTGAGCGTGTGCTAACACTAAACGCTCCAACAGCTCCTGAAAAGGTGCCTTTTAAACCACATGTGCGCATTCTTCGCATGAACTGCACTCTAAAATCAAAAATGGCATGGAGGGAAAGAACTATACCAAAATACTTCTTTGCCTATTTGCGAAAAGGAAAAAATATTTATGACTCATAAATGAAGGACAAGTTTTCCATTATTATTTAAGTGTAATTCTTTTTTTTTTTAATCTGCACCTGAGGACATTTTTCCATTGCTCTTACAGAGACAGGAGAGGAGAAAGAGAAGTATCGGCTGGTTGCCTCCTATATGTACTGGCCAGGGGACAGTACCTTCCAGGACCAAGGATCGAACCTGCCACCTAGGTATGTGCCCTGACTGGGAATCGAACCTGCAACCCTTCGGTTATAGGACGAAACTCCCACCGACTGAGCCACACCAGCCTGGGCTTTAACTATAATTTTTAACCCAAACTCATACTCAGAATTCTCTGAGGGCTTTAAGAAGACATATCTCGTGGTGATCATTTTGCAATCATTATACATATATCAAATGATCACACTGGATGCCTTAAACTTACACGACATTGTCTCAATTATGCCTCAAAAATGCCGGGAAGGACAGGAAGGCGTGTCACACACAGGACCTCCAGAATCACATTTAGAGCGGAAGGTGCAAGTGGGAGGGAGAAGGGGGAATTAGTGCTCAATGGGTACAGATTTTCAGTTTTGCAAGAAAGAAATGGTCTAGTGATCCTCACACTACTGAACCACACACTTAAAAATGGTTAAGATGGTAGGTGTAATATTATATATTTTTTACTACAGTAAAAATCAACAGCAAGGAAGAAATCCTACAAGGAAAGGCCCAGAACGGCCAACACTAGCATAAGTCCAGCATTCAGGGATGCACGAGAAGGTGCAGGCGAAAGGGATTAATTAAGACGGGCGAACGGCCCGTTATAAAAATAGTCCCGGGGACGCGAAGTACAGCCCAGGAACAGCCGCAGGACTGTGATGACTCTGTGTGGTGTCAGGCGGGCCCTGGACTTCCGGAGGGGTCACTTCGAAAGGGATATAGATGCCGGATCGCTGTGTTACACACCTGAAGTTAACATCATATGGTATATCAACAATAACTTTTTCCTCTTAAAAAAAACACGGAACGCTTCACGAATTTGCACGTCATCCTTGCGCAGGGGCCGTGCTAATCTTCTCTGCGTCGTTCCAGTTTTAGTGCGTGTGCTGCCGAAGCAAGCACTAAAAAATAAATGTAAAAAAAAGTGTTAAACAGCCCTGCTGTGGCTCAGTGGATTGAGTGCCAGCCTCCAAACCGAAAGGTCGCCGGTTCGATTCCCAGTCAGGGCACGTGCCTGGGTTGCACCAGGGCCCCAGTATGGCCGGGAGGGGGGGGTGGTGAGAGGCAATAGATTGATGTATCTCTCACACATCTATGTCTCCCTCTTTCTCCCTCCCTTCCCCTCTCTCTAAAAGTAAAATAAATAAAATCTTTAAAAAATATATTAAAGAAAAACAGGCATCCAGGCAAAAATGCAATTACTTAGAAGGGGAGAAAATGACACTGACGCTTTTCCTCCAGGTCGGCGCTGTCCAGTGAAGACATCGTGCAAACCACATCACTGTACATGGCCTGATGGCCACAGCGTCAAAGAGTCAAAATAAACAAGACAAGTTAATTTTACTGTGTTTTATTTATGCCAATATTGGATATCCCAATAGATCCAAAATATGATTTGAACATGAACATGAATCAAGATAAAAAATTATTAAGCTATTTACATTCTTTTTTTTTTTTTTTTGGTATGGGCTGGAGTCTTCAAAATCTGTCACGAGGTAAGCCAGTCAGAGGAAGACAAGCACCATATGATTTCGCTCATACGTGGAGTCTGCTGAACAAAATAAACGACAAACAAAATAGAAGCAGACTCACAGACACTGGGACGGACTGACAGCTGTCAGAGGGGAGGGGGCGGGGGCTAAGTGGGAAAGGTGAGGAGACCGATCAAGTAAAAACAATAGAAAAAAATCCATCACAGACACACACAACTGTGTAGCACCCGCCAGAGGAACGGGGGGGTCACAGGGCGGGGGGGGGGGGAGGGTAAGGGGGGATAAATGGTGACGGAAGGAGACTTGACTTGGGGTGCTGAACACACAACACAACACACAGAGGACGAGTCATTGAACTGCACCCCTGAAATCCATATACTTTCATTAACCAATGTCACCCCACAAACGCAGTTAAAAGAGTGATAGTCCAGCTCTGCTCCATGGGAAGGCACCACGCCCGCCATTCACAGTGGGCTTGAGCGTCCGGGTTTTCCCGCACACGTGAGCACATACTCAGCCGTTTTGATTGGTCGCATTTTGTTTTTTAACTTAACTGGGATATTACACAAATTGACCTGCAAGTTGTTTTTTTCCACCTAATGTCCTGCGGGCGCCCTCCCACGCCCGTCGTGGGAGCTGGCCCCCTTCCGACCGCCCACACACGTCGGCCCCACACCGCTCAGAGGCCTGACTCCAGCCCAGCTCTGTGCCGACCAGTCCCACAACGGCCCTCTCACGTAGGGTTACTAACCACTCTATTTTACAGGAAAGGAAATAAATGCACAGAGTTTAAGCAATTTGTCCAAGGCCACACAGCCGGTAAGAGGCAGCGCCAGGCCCCAAAGCCAGATATTGTTATCCCAGAGCCTGTGGATGCTCTACCTTTACCCCACATCCTCACTGAAGGCTAAGAAATTTTTATTATTATTATTTTTTTTTGGCTGTTTGAGTGTTTTAACACCTGGAACCTGCCCTTGTGAATTACGTAGGATAAGAATTTAAACTTTTTTTCCAAGTAGGAAACTTTACTGATACCATTTTTGAGTATTTTTGGAAATGCCAGTTTTAGCCTGCTCTGCGTACCTCGGTCTCGGCTCTGGTCTGTTCTGAACCTGCACCATACAGTTCACCTGCCACCAGAACAGGTTTCAGGGCCAGGCACAGGTCAGCGGATCCAACCTTTCCCACACTCCCGAGTCCCCGACCTTGACCCTGCCACCTTTCCTCTTTGCGGCCCTCCCTCAGAACCTTCTGCATTTCGAAAGCTCGACCCCTCCAGTAGGCCGACATTTCCAGCCATACTTTCTTAGGTCTCAGGAAGCTGCTCTCCGCTCCCCATTCCAAGGCTAACTTCTTCACCCGAGCTCTCATTCCCACCTGCCTCTGCCTCCTGGAGACCTCAACCACCATCCTTTCTCGGTATTTCTATTCTCCTCTCCCGGCGGGCTTTTCATCTCCCTCATTAGAAAAAGCATACTCTCTCCGCAACTTAAAAAGTAAGTGCAAAAAACAGTTCCACCTTCCATGCCTTAATATCCTCCCTCCCGCCCATCCATCCATCCATCCGTCCATCCACTCCGTCCATCTGCTCCCATCCCACACCCAGTCACTCCTCACATCTTTTCAACAGCTCCCACCAGTCCACGGAAGCTATTCTCTGGAACACCAACCTGGCCGGTAGTCTTTCTCACACGTCATTCACCGTAGGAGCTCTCAGAAGACTGAGACTCTCATTTCTGAGCACTTCACTCCTTGGCCCCTGAACCCCTCCCCGTTCTGAGCCTCTCCCTCCCTCTCACTTGCTCCACTTTTCGCCCAGTCTGCAAACAGGGACCTGTCTCCAAGAGCTCAGTCCTCTCCTCAATTTGTTCATTCTCATTCATCCTCACTCTCTCTCTCCCCAGCCCCCGCCCCCACCTTCCTCTTTCCCTCAGTGGAGATAATACCTCTTTCACAAAAGGATTATTGTTGGGACTGAGGCATCTGCAGCGGGCTGGGCACCATGGGCAATACATACACGTAGGCTTCTCCCTTCTCGTACTCCTCGACTTCCAAACCTCTGTCTCTCATCCTTCTCTAGAGTTTCAGTCCAAATCTTTAACCACCTGCCCTGTCTTTTCTCTGGATAACCCATCTTTGCCTGAGACTCAATGAATGACCTTCTCCTCTGGAAGGAGATGGAGTAAAGCGCATTTTATCTTCAGAGCTGGCCCCAGAGCTCCTCTGGGGAAGGCAGGATCCTTTTCTGGAATGTACCTTGTGAAGCTATTTAGATGAGAGAGCTACACCAAGCACATGGGCACTTTCCTTGCTTCTTGATGGAACGCAAACTGCTTTGTAATTTGTTTTTCTTCTCAGAGGGAGGGGTGAGGATTCAAAAAAAAAAAAAGCGGGGGGAGTTAAGGGGAAAGAGACAGTAACAGAGGAAGGCTGGGGCGGCTGAGCTCGGGAGCCAGCTGAGCTCCGCGGAAGTCCCAGTTAGGGGAAGGAGGCCAACTGTTCTTCTGCTTGTATTTCTGCAACGTAAGCCCCAACTTCTTTAGTAGGATCTACACTGCAAATACTTCCCGTGAATGGAATTTTCTGGAGAAAGTGAAGAAGGCACTGATGTCAGGTTTGCAGTGGGGCGAAGACAGCAAGCTGGCGCTCAGGGCCCAACGCCACCAGAACGTGAGTCCCTTGGGAGCTCACAGAAATCTTGGCGGGGGCACCAGACGTCTGCACGCGGCGATCTGGGGGAATAGGTGGGTTTCTGTCTGATTCGCCCAGACCTTACCGAACAGTAAGGCCCCAGCTGACATTCGGGACTCACTTTAAAAGCAGTGTCTGCTCCAGATTCCCGATGTCTGTCAAGGGTGCCTCACTCCTCGAGTCCCCTAGGCTAAAAGTGTCCTCGTCATCAAAGCTCCAAAAACCCTGAACGTGGGCTTTGTGGCAGGGGTGTCCAACCTTTTGGCATCTCTGGGCCACAGTGGAAGAAGAAGAGTCTTGGGCCACACATTAAATATATCATGACACATAACCACAAAAAAAATCTCATAATGTTTTAAGTAGTTTACGATTGATTTTGTGTTGGGCCGCATTCATAGCCATGCTGGGCTGCAGGCTGGACACCCCTAGAAAGCATCCTCGTCAAGAGCCCCGGCCTTTCCAAGCTCAGTTACAGCGGGTTCCCACGCTACAGCTCCCTAGCGAGTCTCTGTGCTCCCAGCCTCTCCCCGTCCAACCTACATCTCTGCAAGATAAACCTTCCTTAGGACACCACGGGGTCCCTCTCAATCTTGGCTGCTACCTATCTTCTTAACTTATTTCTCACTCTCTTTCTAGAACTCTCTGCCTCAACCAACTAACCTGTTGGTTATTCTCTGAATCCACCAAGAACACTGGCAACTAACGCGATTCTCCACACTGGACTATTTGAGAGTTCTGTTCTGCCTTCAAAGTCATCTGCCCCCAAGAACCCCACGCTTAGCCATCAAGCTCTTCTCTATTTTATTCAGCTGTTCTGTCCTTTTAAAGAGCTTTTTCGAGGTTTAACACACACGGCATAAAACCCATCCAGTGTACAACTCAGTGCCTCTGCTAACGAGCACCCCGAAACGTCCCCTCCCGTCTGTTTACAACTGAGTCCCGCTCCTGTCTCCAGCCTCAGGCGAACACTGTTCTACTGTTTCTCTCTGTAAACCTGCCTTGTCTGGCCACTCCCCACAGATCGGCTCACAGGAGACACAGTCTTGCCTTCGGCCTCTTAGCGTGCTGGTCTGGAGGTGAATCCACGCTGAGCCGGGTGCATCGGCAGTTCACCCTTTTACACTGCTGAGTAGCGTGTTACTGTACACGTGCTCTTGGTGTTGTTAAACCATTCACCAGCCAGTGGCCATCCCGCTCACTTCCGGTTTGGTGACCGTCAGACGCGATGCCCGTTTCTCGGTGTTCTCACCGACACGCGATACTGACTTTGTTATTTTAGCTGCCCTGGTGCTTGTGAAGCGCTGTCTCCCTGCAGTCTTAGTGGCACCTCCCAATAGCTACGGGTGGCCAGCGTCTCTCTACGTGTTTACTAGCCGTGTCTGCATCTGCATGCGTGATGTGTCTGACCCACTCCTTGTCCGCGTTTAAACTGCGCTGTTCGTCTAGCCGGTGAGTTGGGAAAGTCCTGGATCTTCTGGATACAAATCCTACATGTGCTTTGGAAGTAGTTTCTTTCAGAGGACGGGTTGTCTTTCGTCTTCTTAATGTTGTCTTTTGAAGCAGAAACATTTTCAGTTTTGAAGAAATCCAATTTGTCAGGTTTTTTTTTCTTCTTATGGATTTTGCTTTCGGTGTTGTATTCATGAACTCTTTGCCCGATTTGCATCAAATAAATATTTTGTCTTACAGCTTCTTGTAATGACTTTACAGTTTCAGCTCTTGTATTTAGGTCTCTGGTCCATTTAAAAACCAGCTTTATTGAGATATAAGTCACATACCATACGATCACCTAGTTAAAGGGCGCTGTCCAATGGTTTTCTGTATATTCGCAGGTATGTGACTATTCACCACTATCTAATTTTAGAACATTTTCATTACTCTAAGAGGAAACCCAGGAGCAGTCACCCCATACTCCCCCCGCCAGCCACTGGCAGTCAGTAATCCACTTTCTGTCTCTGTGGATTTGCTTCTTCCGGACATTTCCTATAAAGGGGATTATGTAATACACGAGGTTGGTCCAGAAAGTATCCAGTCACACAATATGAAAAATACAGACACTTACTGAAGATACAAGATACAAGAAACATTGTGCACAGGACAATGGTCTCTGTCCCCTTCAAAGGAGGCACCTTGGGACCTCACACAGTTCTCCCAATTGCCATCAGCTGCCCTGTCCTATTTTCCTGAATCTCATCAAAGGTCTGCAATCTCTTCCCTTTCAAAGGTGATTTTAGTTTTGGGAAAAGCCGGAAGTCACAGGGCGCTAAATCTGGGCTTTAGAGGAGCTGAGTCACCTGGGTGATTTGGTGGTTCACCAAAACACTGCACAAGACGTGATGTATGAGCTGGTGCGTTGTGGTGATGAAGCTGCCAATCACCAGTTGCCCACAGCTGCAGCCTTCTGAATCAACTGACCAGCTTCTGGGGAGGAGTGTTCGAGCTTAAACCAGTCCAGTATTTGATGCAGATTCACTGCTCCACTTGCTCAGTATTTTGAATGCGACAGCCACACAGTACACATGCTCGCTCAAGGGTATCTACCACCCCCACTGACCAGTACGGTGAAGTCGACATTGTTCGCACATGCGCATTCCAGCCCACTCTCCCCCGCTATCAGGTCACATCACGTCACGAAGACTGCTCTTGTTACATTGTTACATTGACAATGGCTGAACTTTTTCTGACATCTGGCCACCTCTGACTTAGCATTAGTGTTTTCATGGTTTGTCCATGTGGTAGCAAGGGCCTCATTACTTTATATTGCCAAATATTGCATTGTATGTAGATTTACGTTTTATTTATCAGTTGTTTGATTCATCGTTTGATGGACTTCTGGGTTATTTCCACCTTTTAACTATTACGAATAATGCTGCTATGAATAAGCATTCATGTACATGTTTTGCTTTTATCTTTGTTTTTTGTGTACATGTTTTGGTGTGTATGTTTTTTCTTTTTTCAAAGATTTTATTTATTTTGAGAGAGAGGGGGGAAGGAGGGAGAAAGAGGGGGAGAGAAACATCAATGTGTGGTTGCCTCTCATGTGCCCCCAATCAGGGACCTAGCCTGCAACCCACGCATGTGCCCTAACTGGGAATCGAACCAGTGACCCTTTGGTTCGCAGTCTAGCACTCAATCCACTGAGCCACACCAGCCAGGGCTGGACATGGTACGTTCTGTCTTCTTGTTTATCTCTGTATGTACGCATTTTGCCTCTGACTCCAGATGATAAACTCTGAGATTTTGGAAGGTGCATAATTTTTAAATAATAATTTTTAAACACTGCTAACATTTGGCTTTTAAAAAACATTTTCATAATGCAAACACTCTTTCAGCAACTGAAAATTCAAGCTTAGCATTTAGGCAGTAAGAATAATTAGTTAAAATGGAAGCCAATATGTTCAATTTCATGTGTCAACTTGGCTAGGCCAAGGTTCTGGCTCAGGGTAGACACCAGTCTAGTGCTGCTGGGGAGGGGGGGGATTAATTATCAAGGGAATAGGCCCTCAATAATGTGGGTGGGCTTCCTCCTATCAGTTCAGGCCTTAAGAGCAAAAACTGAGCTTCCCTGCAGAAAGGATTCTGCCTCCAGGCTGTAACACAGAAGTCCCGCCTGGGTCTCCAGTCCGCCAGGAACCCTACCAACACCAAGCTCAAGACCACAGCACAGCCCCACGTCTGAGTTGCCCGCCCGCCCCACCAATCTGAGACTTGCCAGCCCCACAATCACATGAGCCAATCAATTGCATATACGTCTTTGTAATTCTCTTTCTCTGCAGCATCCTGACTCACGCAGCCACCACACATTCAGTGTCGTGGACACTGCCTCTGGGCCCCACATCGTGAATAACAAAGTTGATTCGAGGGCTCCGACCTACCGCTCGCCACAGGCATCAGACTCGCTGGGCAGAGGACCAGAATCCATACGCGGGTGCACAGTGCGGAGCAGCGTGCGCGGCAGGCGCCCAATAAGGGGCATTAGCGCTAATAACAAGAAAGAGAAGAGAGATGCCACAGAGCAAGCAGGCAGAACCGCCATCATCCAGGGAAATCAGAGGTCCTGAATCTTAAGACAAAACCGGGAAGTGAAAGCAGTCAGTCTGCCCTCAATGAAGTAATGTACGAGTAAGAAAAAAACACTGGGATTTTCTAAAGTAACAGGATTACCACCTTTGAAATCTTTTAAAAATAACAGTGGCATTTGAACTCTTGTCCCGATGACTTCACCGTTAAAGAGAGTGACATTTTGTTTTTTTCTGGTTCAATGCATTTACTACAAATTTCAGGAACCTACTTAATTTCAGCTGAAGTATCAATCAGACTGCGGCGGAATCGCATAATTCTTTATTAGGTAGTTAAGTTCCACATTTTTAAGTCCCTCATTTTAAAACACTAAACTGATGCTCCTAAAAGCTAAGAGAAACTTTTATAACTACTTGACAGGCAAAGACTTATTACCCCAGTTTTCAATTCTGCTCTCACCGTAAGACTACCCCCTTGACGGGCAGAGGTGCACTCCAGCATAACAAAAACCTGGAGAATAATGCTATTAGCTGCTCAGGATGCTGATAACCATTCTGAATTTTTATAAAAGGTTTACCGCTTAGCACTTGAGCAAAATTAATTCCTCCTATTTTTCAATGTGGTCAGATATGCAGTGGGGAATGAACTAGACTGCTCAGATACTGAATTAAAATAAATTAAATGGTCTTTATAGCATGCCTGTTGCTTCCTGGGCAGAGAAAACAGGCCTAATAGTCAACTGTTAGCGACGCAATATCCCTTTCAAAAGATGCGCAGGCAGGCATTAAAAGCCATCGCCTCGGCAAAGCCACACCTCTGCTAAAAACAAACGACCTGTGGAGAGAAGCAAAGACCTGAGAGAAGGACTTAATAGCCTGCATAGCTTCTAACTCAAAAATGACAAAGACCAAACCAAATGCAGCATAGAGCTCTATAAATAGCTTTCCATGCTAAAGCAGAAATACTATAGAGAAACAAACTCCCACCACACCTTCTCTTATTTAAATGATTAGTATTCATAGATTTATTAACAAATCAAAAAAACACCTAAGAACATATGTGTAACATTAATTATTGCTGCATTGTTTGTAAAAGACTAAAAAAAAAAACCCTCCCAAATATTCATCAACAGGAGACAATGTTTAAAAATATAATGGCGCGTGCATACAAAGGAGTATTATACACTTGTTTAAAAAGAACCAGAAAAGCCCTGGTTGGTGTGGCTCAGTGGATTGAATGTTGGCCTGTGAACCAAAGGGTTGGTGGTTCGATTCCTAGTCAGGGCACGTGACTGGGTTGTGGGCCAGGTCCTCAGTGCGGGGTACGTGAGAGGCAACCACATGTTGATGTTTCCCTCTCTTTCTCCCTCCCTCCCCCTCTCTAAAAATAAATTTAAAAAATTTTTAAAAAGACTCACTTTAAAAAAAATAAAAAGAACCAAAAAACTCTCCAATATGGAGATAACACAAAAATATCTCTCACAGTGGAAAACACAAGGTGTAGAACAGTCTAAATAGCACGCTGTGCGTCTGTGCCCACAAGAACTTCTGGGAGAAACTGAAAGCAGTTACACGGGGATGGGGGGACAGGGGAGGGGGAGGGGTGGGGACAGGGATGGGGGAGGGCGTGGGGAGTGAGGAGAGCTGGGTGGGCGGACAAGCACAGTGAGGACAAGGCTTTCACAGGACACCTTTTCTCTCTTTCAAGCTGAACCATGTGACTACATTGGATATTCAAACGGTAGTTCTAAATAATTGAGGCTATTGTATTTTCACCTATCTCTATAAAAAACCTACAAACCCAAGTTCTGACAAGAAATCGGCTGTTCTCAATGATTTTTCAATGTTTCCAGGTCGACGTACATACAAAACTAAGGGTTTCCTTTAAAAATACAAAAAAAGGGAAAGCCACTTGTGCTGGGCACGGTGACCATCATCGAGGGGGCAGATGACAGTGCTGGTTTCTGGAACGGCTACCACGAGGGCCGCGGAGACTGCCCAGGGCCCGGGACCCGGCGCCCGGCGCCTGGAGAGGGCGGGTGCTGCTGTTGGCTTTGTCCTGTGCCAGGCCTCCCGGTAAGGAGGCCTCAGAATCAAGCCAGCTTGATTCCTCAACAGAGCCAGGACGCTGGGTTTTGTTTCAGTTCCGACACAGAATAACCTCCATTCCACAATCATCAAGGACAAGTTCAAAATCTACTTCCCCGTGAAAGGCAGAGGCTAATGTGTAGTAAGAAGGGCACTACTTCCTAGGTCACCCTTGGCCAGCTCACTCCTCCGGGCCTCCACTTGCTCACGGGCGAAATGAGAGGGTCTTGGGCCCGATTCTTTTGCAGGTTCCTTTCAGGTCTAAAATACTGTAATCCCATAAAGACCCAGGTCAGTGCATAGACCAGATGGAGAGTGAGACATGCCGCTAGCCCCGTGCGTATTCGTGTATGCAAGTTCACACAAATTTCCAAGTACACAAAGGCTGGCTGGCTGGGACGTGAATGTTCCGATCCCTATTTTCCGTGTTTTACCTTCAGGATAAATGATTTGGTCCACCTGACGCAAAGACGTCTCTCACACAAAGTTTCTGATTAAAGTGAGGAACAGCCCTGGCCGGTGTGGCCTGTTAACTGAAAGGTCGCTGCTGGATTCCCAGTCAGGGCACAGGCGTGGGTTGAGGGTTTGATCCCCAGTCACAGCACATTCGAGAGGCACTGGGTCGACTGACGTTCCTCTCTCACATTGATGTTTCTCTCCCTCTCTGTCTCCCCCCCCTTCCTCTCTCTCTAAGATCAATATGCATGTCCTTAGGTGAGGACTTTAAAAGGGGGGGGGATGAGTAACAATTAGGTAAAACTTTAAAAAATTGGTAGCATGGAGAGGATTATTTAAGACTGTAGGTACTGAGTGGGCAAGCTAAGAAAAGTTTCAGTTTGGTCCATTATCCTTTCATTATCATCATCCAAGGTTCATACTTCTATCAGTATCCTTCGGGGAACAACTTTCCGGTGAATCACCTCCGTGAATCCCCGCACACACAGGAGGTGCGGACGCGCTGCAGCAGGCAGCCTCTGCTGAAAACTCCAAGCTCAGCAAGACAGCCTCCCTATCCTGATCAATAGAAGCTAAGTGATTTCAGAAAGAAGAAAAAAAAATCGCAAATACTTGTGCATATATTCATCCATAAAAAACCGAAATGCACGCTCCCCCAGCACCGGTTTCCTACATTCATCATTAGCTAGAGCTTGATTAAAGCGCGATTGACCCCCCAGCGTTCTCCCAGACTGTTCTGCAACGGCTCTCAGGCAGATTCCTGCCTGCGAGGATACCTTCTCTGGCACCGCGGCAGTGAGCAGCTCGGCGCTGGCAGCCACTCCGTGGGGGCGCAGGTGCACTGTCTGGTCTCCGCGGCGGCCTGGCACAAGCAGGGCGCACTGCTGGGAAGCTGGCTCGCCTCACTAGCATGTCTTTATTCTAATGTCCAGTTCTGACACCTCTCCAGAATCACCAAAAGCCCCACCAGGTCCTAAGCCAAAGAGACGAGGACAGTCATAGGTCCCCAGAAGGCTTAAGAAAAGCAACGAAAAACAAGGAGCAGACAGGTTGGTCACGCACCAGCAGCTCAGAAATCGGCTGGTGCTCAAGCTGGCGAGCCTCTCTCCTTGGCTACCCAAACCCCGCTCCATCTCCAATGCCTATGCCACAGCCCTGGCATAGAGACGGGAGACTCTTCTCTTCTCAATGACTGCGAACACAAACCCGACACTTTTATCCATGTTAAACACCTGCGCCGGGCCCCAGAGCGATCCCCATCCCAGACCCTGGGCTTGCTGCTACACTGCCAAAGGGACAGCCCGGTGACTCCTACTTCCATTCCCAAACATTTCGGTTAAACACTTCGTTCTCCTCCTGACAGCCCCTGGAAAAGCATCAGCAGTGGAAAAGCATTTTCCGCTTCCCTCCTCTGGCAGTCGATGGGGGCTGGCCCCCGAGAAACCGAATTCAAACCTGCGCCCGTCCCTCTCTGGGGCCTGGTGCTTCGGCCAGGGCCCCCACCTAGCACAGGTGCATGTTTCCGATGCCAAGCCCTCCTCCCCCGGCCCTCGGCTCCCCACGGGAAAGGGGGCCCCGGCGGGAAAGAAGGGGACTGGGCGCTGCGGCCGGCAGACGCACCTGCGCCTAGGGCACCCCGCCCCTCGGGAGCCGCAGTCCCCCGGGCACAGGTCTCTGTCACCGGGCAGCCTGAGCGCAGGCCGCGCAGGTCCTCGGGCCGACAGCTGGCCCCCGCGGCCACCCCGCCAAGGCCCCTCCAGCACCCCTGCACCCCTGCCGCGCGACCTCCCTCCCTCCCTCCAAGATCGCTCTGCGGCGACCTGGAGCGCTCGGCCCCTCGGATCCCGGAGCCCCCGCCCAGCAGCGTCGCGCCCTCGTCCCCAGCCCGGGTGGCGCCCTCACCGGACTTGGGCGGGTAGCGGTACACGGAATTGGACGGGATGTCCACCTCCTCCACGCCCGCGTGCTGCCGGCTGGTCAGGGCGCCCATGGCCGCTGCGCCCGCGCCACCCTGGGCGTCTCACCGCGGCCGCTCGCCCCGCGCCCGCAGCGGGGGTCGGCTGCCCCGGGCGGCCGGCTCGGCGTCCGCGCTGCGGCCCTGGCGGCGGGGAGCCCCCGGCGCGCCGCGCACCATCCTCCGCCGGGCCCCGCCGCGGCGCCTCTGCGACGGGGGCTGCGGGTGGGCCAGGGGCGCCGCCGCCTCAGGCCGCGTGATGTCAGCGGCGACTCGGCACGGGGACCGCGGTGGCCACGGCCAATGGCGCGGCGGGGCGGGAGCGGCCGCGCGGCGCCAGCCAATGGGCGGCCGGATGCGGCGGAGCGGCGGTGGCGCTCGCGGCCGGGGCGGGGCCGGAGCTGAGGGCGCGAGGCCCGGCCGAGGGCGCTCCCCATTGTCCCCCGAACCCGAGCCGGCCCGAGCTTCCCCGCCGGGGTGCAGCCCCCACAGCCCAGCTCGGCGTCTGCAAAGCCGCTGGTCCGAACCCCGCAGAGGGGCGCCCACGCAGGGCCACGAGGCTTCGGCATCCCTCGCCCCACCGTAGGCGCCTCAGCTCCAAAGTGCGCTGCCGATGCCACCTCCCGGGGGGCGGGGAGATGAGTCCGTGCTGGGGACCCGCCGTCCCTCCCGGGTAACACTTTCTCGGAGGCCGTCTGTGTATGGGGTGCCTCGGCCAGCTCCTGCAGCCCTGAGCTTAGGAGGGCATCAACCGAGATAACGTCCCGACAGTCGACCTCCGATGGCACCTTTTGGAAACTTTGGAAAGGCCTGATTCCCAGAGAGTCGGCCCAGGGCAATGCAGACAGAACCGGCAGGGGGGTGGGGGCTCTTTTTGATAAAACCCATCCCGAACAGTGCGGAGCTGGGAGAGACGGAAGACGTCATTCCAAAGTTTAATTACAGACACCTGTGTTTTAAACCTTTTATTTTATCTGTGGGTCTGGTGTGGGGGATTTTTGTGGGGGGGTGTTTTTTGTTTTGTTTTCCTGAGAGGGTGGACTGATCAGCAAAAAGTTCAGATGCTAGGACATGACTTCACAACTCTTCAACAAGATTTAATGCACAGTTCCGAGCGCCTGGTCTCCTTGTTATGGAGTCTCACCTTTCCCTGGCGACATTTTGCCTTTTCCATCGCCCTCTTTCAGCAGGAGCCAACACACCCAGCGCCATGGTTTTCCCCAAGGCCCCAGGGTGGCAGGAGCACCTCTCTGGCCATTTAAATGGACTGTCGCTGAGGAGGCTGAGCAGCCCGGCGAGTCCCTGGCTCTGACAAGCTGACGGCAGCCCCTCCCAAGCCCCAGAGCTCCCCGGCAGAGTGCAGAGGCCTCCCTCCAGCCCCTGGCCCTAACCACTAGAAAGCGTTCAGACATCCCTTTGGGTGGGAGCTGGTGTCCACCTTGATACACCTTTCACCACCCACGGGTCCTACCTGTAATTACTAGGTAAAGGCGAACTACAAGTCCTGAAGAGTCTCCAACCGCTTCAAAACAGGCCTGCAGCACATCCCAGAGTAAACTGCGGCCTCGTAACTGTGGGCTCCGTTCAGAAACCTCTGTTCTTCTTGCTGTCAGCAACTTGTAAAGGGGGTACCATCTCCTTTAGGGGTTTATCTGTGTGGGAGGGTTTCTTCTTCCCAGTCAGGGCCAGGCCAGGATGGGGCTCCATCAGGCCGCTCAGCCCTGCTGCTCCCAAGGATCCGTTCTGGCCCCAGCCCAGTCGACTCTCAGCTCCTCAAACCTATAACTAGGTTTCTCTTCCCACGAATGAGTCATGAATCAATGCTTGGAACGGTCGAGAAAAACAAAGCACAGTACAATAGCATTAGTGGATGCTTATCAGACACTGAAAGTGAAAAGGAAAAAGCCTCCTCTTTAAAGCTCTACACACCCTGCAGCTTGCACCCCTCACGGCAGTGCTAAGAAGCACATGCTATTAACTCCCGCATTTTATAGTTGGAGAAAGTGAGGCGGAGAAAAAGCCGTTTCTTTTTAAATTTTTAAAAGATTTTATTTATTTTATTTTTTAGAGAGAGGGGAAGGGAGAGAGAAAGAGAGGGAGGGAAACATTAATGTGTGGTTGCTTTTCACATGGCCCCCACTGGAGATCTGGCCTGCAACCCATGCGTGTGCCCTGACTGGGAATCGAACTGGCGACCCTTTGGTCCTCAGCCCGAGTTCAACCCACTGAACTACACCAGCCAGGGGAAGCCCTGGGTTTTGAGTTGGACAAATCAGCACCCTAACCACTGTGTAACTTTGGGCTCAGGTAGCAAGTATCAGTCTACAAAATTGCCCAGCACTGAACCAATAATTGAATCCAGGTTCAGTTAAAAAGAAGGAGAAGAGGAAGAGGGAGAAAGAAGAAGAGGAGGAAGAGGAAGAGGAAGGAAGAGAAGAAGAAGAAGCAATAGCCAGCTGCCTAGGGTCATGAGGCAGAAGAGAAAGGCATAGGGAATAGGCCAGAGAAAATTCTAGATCAAAGAGACTTTCTGTGAACTAACTGAAGTTAGAGTCCCACTTTCTACAATGTAATCACACAGTGCTACAGTTTGGGAAAAGAGAACTTCAGCCAGTGTCCAGGGCAAAGGGCCGATAAAGTCGCCAAGCCCTTGGAGCAGCCCCTCCAGGTGGCCCTTCCTGCATTCCTCTCTGGTTCTTCCTGGGCACCACTTGGCTCCTTTGCCAGAGATCTGGGCCAGGGAGAAGGCCTGAGGGACAAGATGGCACAGACAAGAGGGGGAAAAAAAACCAGAAGTGACTGCCCTGGGGAGAACTATAAAAATGCCTTTAACTTGAATCCGCGGCCTGGGGAGGGTAGCACAGCACGCACAGGGAAACTGCATGCAAACGTCCTTTGTGCAAACAGGCTCAGGGCACCCCAGGCATTCCCCTGCTGTGGGTGCAGCCCTGGGAGAGTCCCAGCCAGCACCCAGCGTTAAGGGTGTCAGGGGTTCCCTCTAAGCGTCCGAGGAACACAGGGAGGCAAAAGCCACGTAGTTCACTGGGCCCAAGCCCTTCTCAACCTGGGGTCTAACAAAGGAGAAGCATGGGGGGGGAAGCACATGGACGAATAATTTCCAGGCCAGCTCATCCCTTTGGGCTTTTAATTTCATTTGTTTTGGCTGTCCTGGTTTCAGCTCACCTTTGTAACACATCCACTCAGTTCAAGGATTTGCAAGAATTCCTTTAACGAGAAGGACAGAGCCTGCAGGCGAACAGCTGACAGCCCTGCCCTGTGTCTGTAGGTCATCATTCTCAAGGCCGCTGGGCAAGGGCGCCCAGGGGCTGAAGGAGCAGAGCCTGGCCCTTCGTGGCCTTTGGCTTGGCCTTTCTGCCCCTGCGAAGGGATAGGGAGATTGGAGCCCTGGCCGTTCTGACTAAGCACAGGGTTTCTCCAAAAGATAGAGCCCGATCAGCAGCCCACAGCCTCTGATCCCCCTCTCCGTCCTTGGCCTTGGCTTCAGCAGATTAAAGCTAAAACCATCAGCAGAGAACTTCTTCCCATCCTGCTCCAGATCAGTGGGCTAGAGGAGCCATCCTAAATGCTTTGGGAGCCTGCAGACAGTTCGTCTGGCAACCTCAGGTCCTGCTGAGGAAAACGACCTTGTCCTTTAGGAAATCAGCAATCAGCTTTCTGAGTTTGCTTCTGGAAAGAACGCCTCACTGTTAATTTCCTCCTCAGCTGTGTGCCACTAAACAAAGGGACCTGTTCACAGAGCTGCACCCTTCAGCCGAGTTTGTAGCTTCTTAATCTACTTTTCAAGTGAAGACCCAAATGGAAGACGGTGTTTACACAGCCAGCATGGCCAAGCCCAGGGGGAGGATCGTGAGTGCCTAGAGAGTAACCTTGACATTGGCGCTCACTCTGTGTCCGGCAGGAGCCTCACATTAACCCTATTCAAGGACCGGTTTAAAGAATTAGACAATTCTCTTTGCCTCCGTTTGGCCCCAGTCTGGGGCTCAACCCCACACGTTGCCGGATAAAGTCTCTATGAAAGTGCACCACTCACGTTTCAGCCCAGTAGGTACGGGTCAGCTGCCTCTCTGCCCCTCTCAGCCAAACGGACCAGGCAGGCGAAAAGCCCAGCATCTTTCTCCTGCTGCCCAGAGAAACCAGAATGGAGAGGGGCAGTGGGGGGGGGGGGGCAGCCCTCACACCGCTAGAACAAATCAAAGGAAGAAAAGGACAACAAATTCTCTTCCTTTTCCCAGGGTTCCTCGAGGATGGGTGTCCTGGCTGGAGCTTCAGATCTGGAAGAAGCCTAAAGGTCATCGAGTCCAGGCCCCCTCCCCAGACGGACGCAGCAGCTGCAGCTCAGAATGGGGAGTGAGGGGCATTCAGTCCAGGCCCCGGGGAGCCCAGGCTGCAGGCCCTGGGCCTTGTGCTGTGGGAAACCCGCCCTGCTAGTGCGGTTTCTCTTTTCTGCGGAGTAAGTTATCTCCTGTGGCCCGTGTCAGAGCAGACGGCAAGTCAAGGACAAAGCCCAGAACCCTAACACGAAGGCAGGGCCAACAGGCAGGAATTGGTTCTTGCACGGAAGTGGTGGTCGTGAAAGAGAGCCACGCAGCTTCTCTGTCTCTGAGCGGCAGGCTCCCTCCCCCTCCCCCACCCAGCTCCTCTGAAACTGGAGCTGAGGCCACGTGCTACCCAGCTCCTCTCAGCGCAGGCTCCTAAGGGTGAGGAGGAAAAGAGAGTGTCAGCCACCAGGGGTTAGACAGGTTCTCAACGAACAGGTTAAGAGTGTCACATACACACACGTAGTGTGTCCCCGCTAAAGTCTGACTCTGGGCTGAAGTCCACCACCTGCCAGCGATGCGGTGACCTCATTTACAGTGACACATTTATTCCTGAGCTAATTGCTTGTCTAGTTAAGGGACAACCACCATCCTCATTAGGGCGCCTGACAGAGTAATAAACAGGAGCACTCCGCGCTGTTGTGGTTCCCACAGTAAACTGTTGGACGCCTTAGGTCTTTGTAACGCACCGGGAGGTGTGTGTTTATGATATTGCTTAGTTGTATACTGTTACCTTTTATATTCCAAGATAAAATCTGTGGATGAGAAGAGGTCTAGCAGTTCCATTAGCTTCCTCTCTGGTCTTCCTGCCTCTCGTCCATTCTAAAGACCACTCTTGCCCTGGCCGGTGTGGCTCAGTGGACTGAGTGCCTGCCTGCGAACCAAAGGGTCGCTGGTTTGATTCCCGGTCAGGACACATGCCTGGGTTGCGGGCCAGGCCCCAGTAGGGGGTGTGCGAGAGGCAACCACACATTGATGTTTCTCTCCCTCTCCTTGTCCCTCCCTTCCCCTCTCTATAAAAATAAATAAATAAAATATTTATTAAAGGCCGCTCTCAGGTTCCTGACATGCAGCAGTCATCGAGTTCCTCCCTTGCCCGCACACCTTCAGTGGCTTCCTGTTTCCTCATGCCAAACAGACGCTCCATCCCTGGACCCCCTCCTCCTTCTGCGTCCCCAGAAGCTCCCACTTGTACCCCGAATGCAGCCATCAGTCTGTCACCGGTTTGCTCATGGAAATCCCTCCTGCGTGCACCCTGCCAACTCCTGCATGTCCAGGTGAGTCCCACTCAGCTGCAGTCCGACCTTTTCCACGAAGCCTCCTCTCAGACCCCGGCTTGCCTTCTCTGAAGTCTTACTGGCGGGTAATTTTCTGTGTAACTCATTCGATACTTCTATGCGGGCTATCCCCAGCCTCCTACGGCAAGAGACGCACAGGCTCTGGAGCCAAACAGAACAGGGTTCAAAAACCAGCAGTTTTCTTGTTGCCTGAGCCTCTTGGGAAAAGTTCCTCAATCTCTCCAAGCCTTAGTTTTCTTACTTATACATGGACGTGGGAGTGACAAAGACAGTTTGAACATTCAGTCTGACGAGGCCCGTGAAGCCCTAACACGGCTCCCAGTTCACAGCAGGTGTGCAATAAATGCTAACTTTCTTTAAGAGGAGGCGAGAGATGCCTTTCCATGTATTAGTATGTATTTTGGTTTTATTTTATTTATTTATTCACTTATTTAGAGAGAGGGGAAGGGAGGGATAGAGGGAGAGAAACATCGATGTGTGAGAGATATGTCGATCGGTTGCCTCTCGCACGCCCCCATCTGGGGACCTGGCCTGCAACCCAGGCATGTGCCCTGACTGGGAATGGAATCGGTGACCTTTCACTTCACAGGCCGGTGCTCAATCCACTGAGCCACACCAGCCAGGGCTAAATGCCAACTTTTTTAAATTAAAAAAATTGTTGCAATGTGGTTAGGTTCCAAAGATAACTTTTAAAGGTCAGAGTTCCAGGATGTCAGAGCCAGGATGTGCCCTGGAGACCCTGACTTTGTCCGGCAGGCTAGACACCGAGGGGGTGCCCCTCTGCTGGAGGCAGAGCCCAGGGGTGTGGACCTCCTGAGACATCATCACGTCGTCGTGCCCACTGGACCTCAAAATACCAGGCGCACATGTCCACGGCCACGTGTGTGATGGCTGCTGAATGGCCAGAGAAAGAGCCAGCCTGCCCGCTTCCTTCTCCCCAGAAGCGCAGCCCACGCCACTGCAATAGAAGTGAATGTCGCCCCTAAATGAACAGTCCCCCGGCCCCTGAGGTCTGGATCCTTCTGGAGGGGCAGGGGGTGATACATGAGTCACCATTAACTTTTCACTTATTTGCGAGTTTGGAAGGGAACTCCTTGTGTTGGGGCCTTCTTCAGAGCTGATTACTCAGGAATTTTGCCAGCTAGTTGCTAAACTGTCAGTACCTTGGAACCAGCCAGGATGGGACTGTTTACACCACAGAAACCATTGAAGGCTGTGAGTCAGGGCTTCCCCTCCGCCCTGGAGCCCGGGTCCGGGTCCCAGGAGGACAGATGCGTCCCTTACAGTAAGGGCTCACTAAATAAATGACTGGTTAAACGGTAAGGAGAACAATCATTTTTGAGCAGTGACTCCACCCAAGCCCGTCTGAATGCAGGATCTCACTTAATCTGCAAAGCCACCCTAAGAGATGAGCATGGCAGTTGTTCCCATTTCCCTGATGGGAAACCCGGAAGCTCACTCCCTAGGTACAGGGAGCGGGAGCTTACCTGAAGTTCATCTGAGTTCAAAGTCTCAAGTCTTACCCGGATTGCCTGGCCTACAAACCTTGGGGAAACCCGTCCCAGACCTGCTGGTCACCAAGATGGTTGGGGTCGGGGGGTCAGTGGGGTCGGCGGCAGTGGCTCTGTCTGAGGAGGCGCCAGAGGTTAAGCCCATGCGTGGGGACTTTTCTGCACCCTCACCTTCATCTTGACTCCCTCCAAATTTAATCTGCTTTCCTTATCCTACCCACTTCCTTCTGCAGAATCTCCTTGTGTGAGCTAGGACCATTTTTCAACAAGCCCTTGACCCTCCATCTCCTCTTGTCTCTGGAAATCCTTCTGGGCCTTACAGGTCACCCCGAGAGCTCTGGCAGATGAATAACCTGCCTCCCCATAGGCACCTGGGTGAGCCCTGTTCTTTGTAACCACCTCCAGGCCCGGACAGACGCCCTGCCTCCCCGCACAGCCAGTTCTAACGACAGGGCTCCGTCCACAATCGGGTCAGTGGGCAGCTCGGGCCTAGAAGCTCCCGGAGGGCAGGGCACGGGATGTGCTCTGAGCGGCGAGGACTGGGCGCGGGCGCGGATGTTGCTGGTGGTTTCCCGGCGCTGCTGTGCACACCCAGTGCACTTATTCTCAGTAAATACTTCCTTCCTCTTTATGAGGAACACAGCCCCATGTTTAACAACGGGACCTGAGCATGTTGGTCCGAAGAATGATGAAACCTCAGGCAGCATCTCATCAGAAATGTCAGACCTCTTCACCATTTCTCTCTTTCTGAGCCCTCTTGGATTTCAGCACCTTGTGTGACTCAGAGATTTAGAGATAAGCAAGGGAAACTGGGCTCCTCCCACTCGCCCCTGTGGAAGAGCAGCACTGCAGTTTGGGGACACTGGGCATGCAGGGGTCAGTCTCGCTGCCCCTGGAAGTTGCGAGCGGCCACACAGTTCTTCCAGACAATGAACTGTGGACGGAGTGTATAACTTCCCGGCTAAAGCATCTAACTGCCTACTGGCTTGTTCCCGATGGTGCAAAGGGCCAGAGAGGAAAACTTTTAGGCTTTGTGGTCCATATCGCAACTACTTACTCCGTTCTAGCACCTGGGCCCTCATAGATACTACATAAACAAATAAGCTTCTCTGTGTTCCAACAAAACTTTATTTACAAAAGCAGGCAGCAGCCAGAGGGCTGTATTTTGCCGGCTCAGATCTGCAAGACCAGGGGAGCTCCTACATACAGTCTGAATCATTCAGTCACCGCCCAGAGGGCAGTTTTTCTTGAGAGTCACCGGATTGCAGGGATATTTGTAAGGGGGAGAAGCAGGACTTCAGGATTGCGTGTCGCCTCAACATAGCTTAGCCTAACCTGGTTAGTTTGAGGAGTCTCTGCGCCATCTGGAGAAAGCATGGGCCATTTTTGCTGTTGTCGTAGGTGATAAAGGCCATGGTGCTAACCACTCTCCGCCCCGCTGCCCAGAGCAGGTCCACTCTGACCCTGGGCTGTCCAAGGCTAGTGTCCCCCACGCCACTGACCCCCGACACATACCCTGAATGCACCTTGCCATACACCTGCTTTTAAGGTAACTCTGCTTCGGTGTCCATTGTTCTTTCTTCTAAAAGTTCCCTTCCTCCTCCTTTCAGTCTACCCCATTCCTCCCCAGTGTCAGCACCCCGAGCAGCCTTCTGGGACTACCTCCTCGTGACCTAGGGTAGCTAACTGGATTGGAGCCGCTTCTGTGGTCATGGGAAAGAAGCGAGCCAGCCCTCGCGGCTGGTGATCCATGCTGGCAAGGGGGCCTTACTCAATGGAATCAATCTATCGCACCCACAATGCCTTGTTTGGAGATACACATATATAGGATTATATGATAAAGAAAATCGAGGAAATGATTAATGCAAATTTACAATCATGAGTTTTTCTGGGAAGGGAAGAATATGTATTTGGGGAGGGTCATGTGAGGGTTTTCAGAGACACTGGTTTTGCACTTCTTAAGTTCTGGGTTGGGTGCATGGGTGACTTTTCATTAGTCTTCACACTGCGCATAGATGATACATAAATTCCTGGTGTACCATCTTTTCCTAAGGAAAAAAGGGCGCCGGTGGGAAGGCTGCCCCAAACCTGAAAGTGAGCAACTGCCACAGCAACAAGCCTCCTGCATTTTGGACGCAAGGTGGGGCTAGAGAAGCCCAGCTCCGAGAGGATCCATTCCTGCCCCCTGAGAGAAAGTGGCTGGGAACCTGAGTGCCAGCTGAGAGTCAAGGACTCCTGAGAAGGAGGGCCCTCCTTCGAAAGCTGTTGCTTTGCCCTGCCTGCCTCTTCCTCTTGGCAAAGACCGGCCCTCTGGCGTCTCCTCGAAATGATTGCCAGAGACTCACCCACCACAGGACACACCTGGCGACTGGAGGTGAGGCCGCCTTATCACCAGGCTGGCAGGTACAGGACAGAGAGTACAGACCACCAATGCTGCTTTGGAAAATGCCATTAACTATGTTGGGAGTGGTATGGCCTTTGTCCCTTGTAAGATATATGACATTTGGTGAAAATGTAATTTGTATCAACCAGCATGAACTCATCCCCTGGGGGCTGCCTTCGACCTTCCTGCCACTTCAAACAACATAGATGAGCTTTCATATCTTTTTAGTGTCACTGAGGAAGAAGATAAGGAGCACTCAGGAGGAAGGCAAGGCTAGAAAGTAGAAGGTGATATTTAAGAGCTCCAGTTCTGGGAGCGACCACAGGTACGTGGGTTCAGATCCCAGCCCCACCCTGAGCTAACTGAGTGGCTATAAGCAAGCCACATAACCTCTCTGATCCTGCTTTCCTCGTCTTTGGTGCACGGCCCCCACATCGCTGGGTGGTTGTATTAATTAAGGTAATAATAAAAAAAGAATTTGGCAGAGCTGGGTTCGTAGCCCATTCTCAACAGACACGTCTCGGATGTGGCAGAGGACGGCTGGAGCTTGCCTGGAGCAGAGAGGCACTCACTCTTAAGGAGAACAACTAGGAAAAAAGGGATGCCTCAAAAGTGGCAGGTCTGCCCACGCTCCTTCTAGTAGAAATGGCGTCAATCTGCAATGGAAAGTAGCAATAACAAAACGAGGTTGCACTGAACAAACACAGCTAGCGCGAGCCTTACAAGTCCACGAGAGAGGGCAGCTATCCCGCTGGTCAGTACCGACCGCCGCCTCCTGGGCTGCCCTTCAGGGAGGGCTGCCCAGTGGGCCCGGGTGCTGCTTCTCTTCCTTCTGTCTTCTTATCTGGGCACTGGCATCCTTTCCCATCGTCCCCTTGTTCTCTCATTATCTTCCTGTTTCTCCCAACCACATTGTCCCTTTGTCTTGGCGTCGTAAAGCAACAGGAGGGAAACTAAAAATAAGAATTCAAGGAAGGAGAAAAGGAAGGAAGGAGGAAGGGAAAGGGAGGAGGGGAGAAAGGAAATGAGCTCTTGCATCAATTAAACCTGATCTAACCCATCCAATCCCATGGCTACTATAAATTAGGCAGGGGCTGTGTGACCTTGAGTAGGTTTCTTGCCCTCTCTGAGCCTCAGGTCAATGGGAGTTCCAAGTCAGAAATGCTGTGTGGAGGGTATACAAAGCGTCACAGAAAGCCCGCTCTCTCCACTTCCCCTCAGTTTTGTTGGATCCTTGTGGGTTAGCAGAGTAGGAGATAGAAAGGAGGAAAAACGGAAGAGGACTCGAATGCCCTGCAGAGAGGAGGTTGGAATGATCAATTTTCCACCCTCCTCCATGATTGCTCAAGGCATCTGGTGCCTCTGGTGCCCCAAGGAGGTTCACTCACTTTCAAGCCTGGGGGGGGGGAGGAACCATCCCAGGGCCCTGGATAGCTCTCGTTTGCAAGGGGCCCCGCGTGAGCCCCACTGAGGCGACAAGTACAGCATGAAGGACGGTAGCGTGGGGTAATGGTTAACCACAAGGTTCTGGACGCAGACTGGGCCAAAGCCTGGCTCCACCACCTCCTGCCCTCTGTGCCTGAACTGCCTCACCTGGGGGACAGCACCCCGGGTTGTTGAGAGGACTGAAATGAGTTGATTGATATTAAACTGTGGGGTGCCTGGCTCACAGGAAGTGCTTGGTAAGTGGCAGCTGCTTGGGAGGGTTCAGTTACTGTTGCCGGTCTCAGCAGCAGCTCAGTGACTTCCATCTGAAACATCCTTGTTACCCGACCCGGAGGAAACACCGGCTGAGACTGCTTCTCGCCGCAGCTGCTGCATCGTGGCTCGTTCTGCAGCCTGGACCTCAGATGTGAGGAGGGTTTTGTTCCTTCGGAGGCCACTACTGTGTTTTATTTGTTGTTAATGGACATGTTTTTATTGCTGCACATTGTCCTTGCAGATTAAAATAATAACACCTTTCGTTAATAATACCTTGCATTTGGGGAGTTGCTTTCATCCCCACAGCTCAAAGCCTTCTACAAACATGACCTCATTCATTCTCCCTGTGCTCCCAGGATGGGGACACACCTACCTTAGCCCGCCTGAGAAGGGGACTCACTCAGCCTGGGTGACCTATGTCCACAGAAGATAACCGTAACCTGAGTCTCTCTGGCTTGGGGGGTCTTGTCTTCCAGGCCTCCCCCAGGTGCCCAGAGCTGTGGCCTGCAAATGGTAAACATTAAATAAACCTTCAGGATAGCCTGCCTCAGTTTCCATGAGACAGTAGGTCTGGTGCTTTTAGCATTTCAAGACCCCAGGCTTCTTGGAGAACTTCTTACTTAAGACCTAAGGGCTCCTGTGGCCTGTAATGCCTCTCTCGGCCCAGGTAGAGCCTACCACTCATGGCCCTGGCATGTTTGACACCTGTATGCACTTGTGAAAACTGGAGTCCCACACTGACAGTACTTCCTTGTTCTAGGGCTGCTTACGGCCCGAGCTCCCTGGTAATGTTAGCTGCTAGCCGCTCACTTTTGTTTTCACCTTGCAATTACTGGAAGGGAAGAGCCAAGCAAGCTGTACTTGACTCTCCAGCCACACTCCCGGCTTCAGCCCATGCACACTCGGGGGGAGCCAAGTGTAATTACAGCAAGAGAACCGGGTCTCAGCAGGCAAAACACTGACTCCTGTCCCTTTAAACCAACCAACCAACCAAACAAACAAAGGACTAACTCAATGGGATAAACTCGTGATAGTGTCTGAGGCTGTTTTTCATCAGTAATAAACACTGGATGTAATTTCTCCCCGATTTATATTCTATTTTTTATATGGTCAAGTTTTCTTCAGTGGAGAGTTAAATCCACTTTAGGCAAACTCAAAATAGAACCATGGCTGGCTTTCCTCTTAGCTTCAGAATACACTCTGGGATTAGTATTTCCAACCCACAATTCAGTAAGTTTTTCAGAAACAGATATTCTAACTGTGAATCCTTAGAATTATCACCTTCCTAACCTCTCCACCCCTTCCTTCATCTGCTTAAAATCTTAATCTAGAAGGCGGATGCTACAAACGAGCTTTGTTTTCACATTGCTAGGATTGAGAGCCAGTATCTGTATAACACCTATTTTTTAAAAAAACACGGTACAAACTAAATATCTGGTTAAGTCATCAATTTAAGGAAAAAATTCTGGGTTTAAGTATTAGTGACTGAGAAAGTCTTATTCTTTCCCTTGCAGTTATATTTGGTGTACATTAGCCTTGGTTTACATTTTCAGAGCGCAAAGCTTTGGTTTAAAGACATAAAAAACGAACAAACAACAACAACAAAAAACCCCGCTTGGCCTTTGGGGTGGGTAGTGACTGGAAGGAGGCATGAAAGGGGTCCGTTATATTTCAAAAAAAGGCTAAAAAAAGTAGAGCTGCTTGAATGATTTTTAAAAAATAAACAATCTTGGGACTTGAGCAGCTACAAAGGCTGTATCTGCTTTCTATTTTGATCATTCTGTTTCTCGAGATGACCACATCTTTCAGAGGAAATGAGTCAAAGCCACTCTGTCTTGCTTTTCCAGCTGAGCATGTTCAGTTTCAATGAAGTAATGAATGAACTTGGCCGCACCACCCCCAAGCCTACAACACCAAACACAGGGGCCTTGGCCAATCAGCAGGCACTCAAGGTTTTCAAGTTGAGTTCAAACAGGCCCAAGGGAGACCAATCAGCGTGCGCGGCTCCGCCCCAAACTCCCGGCCGTGGCCAACCACGAGCCCGAACGAGCCAAAACACAGCGGCTGGCCAATACCA